>NW_027456802.1:107010-318062 GCF_040206685.1 Ascaphus truei | reverse complement strand
CTCTCTGCTCTCGTCCTTTCCCTTCCCACCATTAGAGACGGGGTATTCCATCTCTGCCTCTCTGCTCCATCCTTTCCCTTCCACCATTAGAGACGGGGTATTCCATCTCTGCCTCTCTGCTCTCGTCCTTTCCCTTCCCACCATTAGAGACGGGGTATTCCATCTCTGCCTCTCTGCTCTCGTCCTTTCCCTTCCCACCATTAGAGACGGGGTATTCCATCTCTGCCTCTCTGCTCTCGTCCTTTCCCTTCCCACCATTAGAGACGGGGTATTCCATCTCTGCCTCTCTGCTCTCGTCCTTTCCCTTCCCACCATTAGAGACGGGGTATTCCATCTCTGCCTCTCTGCTCTCATCCTTTCCCTTCCCACCATTAGAGACGGGGTATTCCATCTCTGCCTCTCTGCTCTCGTCCTTTCCCTTCCCACCATTAGAGACGGGGTATTCCATCTCTGCCTCTCTGCTCTCGTCCTTTCCCTTCCCACCATTAGAGACGGGGTATTCCATCTCTGCCTCTGTGCTCCATCCTCTCCCTTCCCACCATTAGAGACGGGGTATTCCATCTCTGCCTCTCTGCTCTCGTCCTTTCCCTTCCCACCATTAGAGGCGGGGTATTCCATCTCTGCCTCTCTGCTCTCGTCCTTTCCCTTCCCACCATTAGAGACGGGGTATTCCATCTCTGCCTCTCTGCTCTCGTCCTTTCCCTTCCCACCAATAGAGACGGGGTATTCCATCTCTGCCTCTCTGCTCCCATCCTTTCCCTTCCCACCATTAGAGGCGGGGTATTCCATCTCTGCCTCTCTGCTCTCGTCCTTTCCCTTCCCACCATTAGAGACGGGGTATTCCATCTCTGCCTCTCTGCTCTCATCCTTTCCCTTCCCACCATTAGAGGCGGGGTATTCCATCTCTGCCTCTCTGCTCTCGTCCTTTCCCTTCCCACCATTAGAGACGGGGTATTCCATCTCTGCCTCTCTGCTCTCATCCTTTCCCTTCCCACCATTAGAGGCGGGGTATTCCATCTCTGCCTCTGTGCTCCCATCCTCTCCCTTCCCACCATTAGAGACGGGGTATTCCATCTCTGCCTCTCTGCTCTCGTCCTTTCCCTTCCCCCCATTAGAGACGGGGTATTCCATCTCTGCCTCTCTGCTCTCGTCCTTTCCCTTCCCCCCATTAGAGGCGGGGTATTCCATCTCTGCCTCTCTGCTCTCGTCCTTTCCCTTCCCACCATTAGAGGCGGGGTATTCCATCTCTGCCTCTCTGCTCTCGTCCTTTCCCTTCCCACCATTAGAGACGGGGTATCCCATCTCTGCCTCTCTGCTCTCGTCCTTTCCCTTCCCACCATTAGAGACGGGGTATTCCATCTCTGCCTCTCTGCTCTCGTCCTTTCCCTTCCCACCATTAGAGACGGGGTATCCCATCTCTGCCTCTCTGCTCTCATCCTTTCCCTTCCCACCATTAGAGACGGGGTATCCAATCTCTGCCTCTCTGCTCTCGTCCTTTCCCTTCCCACCATTAGAGGCGGGGTATTCCATCTCTGCCTCTCTGCTCCCATCCTCTCCCTTCCCCCCATTAGAGACGGGGTATTCCATCTCTGCCTCTCTGCTCTCGTCCTTTCCCTTCCCACCATTAGAGGCGGGGTATTCCATCTCTGCCTCTCTGCTCTCGTCCTTTCCCTTCCCCCCATTAGAGACGGGGTATTCCATCTCTGCCTCTCTGCTCTCGTCCTTTCCCTTCCCACCATTAGAGGCGGGGTATTCCATCTCTGCCTCTCTGCTCTCGTCCTTTCCCTTCCCACAATTAGAGACGGGGTATTCCATCTCTGCCTCTCTGCTCTCGTCCTTTCCCTTCCCCCCATTAGAGACGGGGTATTCCATCTCTGCCTCTCTGCTCTCGTCCTTTCCCTTCCCACCATTAGAGACGGGGTATTCCATCTCTGCCTCTCTGCTCTCACCCTTTCCCTTCCCCCCATTAGAGGCGGGGTATTCCATCTCTGCCTCTCTGCTCTCATCCTTTCCCTTCCCACCATTAGAGACGGGGTATTCCATCTCTGCCTCTCTGCTCCCATCCTTTCCCTTCCCACCATTAGAGACGGGGTATTCCATCTCTGCCTCTCTGCTCTCGTCCTTTCCCTTCCCACCATTAGAGACGGGGTATTCCATCTCTGCCTCTCTGCTCTCATCCTTTCCCTTCCCACCATTAGAGACGGGGTATTCCATCTCTGCCTCTCTGCTCCCATCCTTTCCCTTCCCACCATTAGAGACGGGGTATTCCATCTCTGCCTCTCTGCTCTCGTCCTTTCCCTTCCCACCATTAGAGACGGGGTATTCCATCTCTGCCTCTCTGCTCTCGTCCTTTCCCTTCCCACCATTAGAGACGGGGTATTCCATCTCTGCCTCTCTGCTCTCACCCTTTCCCTTCCCACCATTAGAGACGGGGTATTCCATCTCTGCCTCTCTGCTCTCGTCCTTTCCCTTCCCACCATTAGAGACGGGGTATTCCATCTCTGCCTCTCTGCTCTCGTCCTCTCCCTTCCCACCATTAGAGACGGGGTATTCCATCTCTGCCTCTGTGCTCCCATCCTCTCCCTTCCCACCATTAGAGACGGGGTATTCCATCTCTGCCTCTCTGCTCTCGTCCTTTCCCTTCCCACCATTAGAGGCGGGGTATTCCATCTCTGCCTCTCTGCTCTCGTCCTTTCCCTTCCCACCATTAGAGACGGGGTATTCCATCTCTGCCTCTCTGCTCTCGTCCTTTCCCTTCCCACCAATAGAGACGGGGTATTCCATCTCTGCCTCTCTGCTCCCATCCTTTCCCTTCCCACCATTAGAGGCGGGGTATTCCATCTCTGCCTCTCTGCTCTCGTCCTTTCCCTTCCCACCATTAGAGACGGGGTATTCCATCTCTGCCTCTCTGCTCTCATCCTTTCCCTTCCCACCATTAGAGGCGGGGTATTCCATCTCTGCCTCTCTGCTCTCGTCCTTTCCCTTCCCACCATTAGAGACGGGGTATTCCATCTCTGCCTCTCTGCTCTCGTCCTTTCCCTTCCCACCATTAGAGACGGGGTATTCCATCTCTGCCTCTCTGCTCTCATCCTTTCCCTTCCCACCATTAGAGGCGGGGTATTCCATCTCTGCCTCTGTGCTCCCATCCTCTCCCTTCCCACCATTAGAGACGGGGTATTCCATCTCTGCCTCTCTGCTCTCGTCCTTTCCCTTCCCCCCATTAGAGACGGGGTATTCCATCTCTGCCTCTCTGCTCTCGTCCTTTCCCTTCCCCCCATTAGAGGCGGGGTATTCCATCTCTGCCTCTCTGCTCTCGTCCTTTCCCTTCCCACCATTAGAGGCGGGGTATTCCATCTCTGCCTCTCTGCTCTCGTCCTTTCCCTTCCCACCATTAGAGACGGGGTATCCCATCTCTGCCTCTCTGCTCTCGTCCTTTCCCTTCCCACCATTAGAGACGGGGTATTCCATCTCTGCCTCTCTGCTCTCGTCCTTTCCCTTCCCACCATTAGAGACGGGGTATCCCATCTCTGCCTCTCTGCTCTCATCCTTTCCCTTCCCACCATTAGAGACGGGGTATCCAATCTCTGCCTCTCTGCTCTCGTCCTTTCCCTTCCCACCATTAGAGGCGGGGTATTCCATCTCTGCCTCTCTGCTCCCATCCTCTCCCTTCCCCCCATTAGAGACGGGGTATTCCATCTCTGCCTCTCTGCTCTCGTCCTTTCCCTTCCCACCATTAGAGGCGGGGTATTCCATCTCTGCCTCTCTGCTCTCGTCCTTTCCCTTCCCCCCATTAGAGACGGGGTATTCCATCTCTGCCTCTCTGCTCTCGTCCTTTCCCTTCCCACCATTAGAGGCGGGGTATTCCATCTCTGCCTCTCTGCTCTCGTCCTTTCCCTTCCCACAATTAGAGACGGGGTATTCCATCTCTGCCTCTCTGCTCTCGTCCTTTCCCTTCCCCCCATTAGAGACGGGGTATTCCATCTCTGCCTCTCTGCTCTCGTCCTTTCCCTTCCCACCATTAGAGACGGGGTATTCCATCTCTGCCTCTCTGCTCTCACCCTTTCCCTTCCCCCCATTAGAGGCGGGGTATTCCATCTCTGCCTCTCTGCTCTCATCCTTTCCCTTCCCACCATTAGAGACGGGGTATTCCATCTCTGCCTCTCTGCTCCCATCCTTTCCCTTCCCACCATTAGAGACGGGGTATTCCATCTCTGCCTCTCTGCTCTCGTCCTTTCCCTTCCCACCATTAGAGACGGGGTATTCCATCTCTGCCTCTCTGCTCTCATCCTTTCCCTTCCCACCATTAGAGACGGGGTATTCCATCTCTGCCTCTCTGCTCCCATCCTTTCCCTTCCCACCATTAGAGACGGGGTATTCCATCTCTGCCTCTCTGCTCTCGTCCTTTCCCTTCCCACCATTAGAGACGGGGTATTCCATCTCTGCCTCTCTGCTCTCGTCCTTTCCCTTCCCACCATTAGAGACGGGGTATTCCATCTCTGCCTCTCTGCTCTCACCCTTTCCCTTCCCACCATTAGAGACGGGGTATTCCATCTCTGCCTCTCTGCTCTCGTCCTTTCCCTTCCCACCATTAGAGGCGGGGTATTCCATCTCTGCCTCTCTGCTCTCGTCCTTTCCCTTCCCACCATTAGAGACGGGGTATTCCATCTCTGCCTCTCTGCTCTCGTCCTTTCCCTTCCCACCATTAGAGACGGGGTATTCCATCTCTGCCTCTGTGCTCCCATCCTCTCCCTTCCCACCATTAGAGACGGGGTATTCCATCTCTGCCTCTCTGCTCTCGTCCTTTCCCTTCCCACCATTAGAGGCGGGGTATTCCATCTCTGCCTCTCTGCTCTCGTCCTTTCCCTTCCCACCATTAGAGACGGGGTATTCCATCTCTGCCTCTCTGCTCTCGTCCTTTCCCTTCCCACCAATAGAGACGGGGTATTCCATCTCTGCCTCTCTGCTCTCGTCCTTTCCCTTCCCACCATTAGAGACGGGGTATTCCATCTCTGCCTCTCTGCTCTCGTCCTTTCCCTTCCCACCATTAGAGGCGGGGTATTCCATCTCTGCCTCTCTGCTCTCGTCCTTTCCCTTCCCACCATTAGAGACGGGGTATTCCATCTCTGCCTCTCTGCTCTCATCCTTTCCCTTCCCACCATTAGAGGCGGGGTATTCCATCTCTGCCTCTCTGCTCTCGTCCTTTCCCTTCCCACCATTAGAGGCGGGGTATTCCATCTCTGCCTCTCTGCTCTCGTCCTTTCCCTTCCCACCATTAGAGACGGGGTATTCCATCTCTGCCTCTCTGCTCTCATCCTTTCCCTTCCCACCATTAGAGGCGGGGTATTCCATCTCTGCCTCTCTGCTCTCGTCCTTTCCCTTCCCACCATTAGAGACGGGGTATTCCATCTCTGCCTCTCTGCTCTCATCCTTTCCCTTCCCACCATTAGAGGCGGGGTATTCCATCTCTGCCTCTGTGCTCCCATCCTCTCCCTTCCCACCATTAGAGACGGGGTATTCCATCTCTGCCTCTCTGCTCTCGTCCTTTCCCTTCCCCCCATTAGAGACGGGGTATTCCATCTCTGCCTCTCTGCTCTCGTCCTTTCCCTTCCCCCCATTAGAGGCGGGGTATTCCATCTCTGCCTCTCTGCTCTCGTCCTTTCCCTTCCCACCATTAGAGGCGGGGTATTCCATCTCTGCCTCTCTGCTCTCGTCCTTTCCCTTCCCACCATTAGAGACGGGGTATCCCATCTCTGCCTCTCTGCTCTCGTCCTTTCCCTTCCCACCATTAGAGACGGGGTATTCCATCTCTGCCTCTCTGCTCTCGTCCTTTCCCTTCCCACCATTAGAGACGGGGTATCCCATCTCTGCCTCTCTGCTCTCATCCTTTCCCTTCCCACCATTAGAGACGGGGTATCCAATCTCTGCCTCTCTGCTCTCGTCCTTTCCCTTCCCACCATTAGAGGCGGGGTATTCCATCTCTGCCTCTCTGCTCCCATCCTCTCCCTTCCCCCCATTAGAGACGGGGTATTCCATCTCTGCCTCTCTGCTCTCGTCCTTTCCCTTCCCACCATTAGAGGCGGGGTATTCCATCTCTGCCTCTCTGCTCTCGTCCTTTCCCTTCCCCCCATTAGAGACGGGGTATTCCATCTCTGCCTCTCTGCTCTCGTCCTTTCCCTTCCCACCATTAGAGGCGGGGTATTCCATCTCTGCCTCTCTGCTCTCGTCCTTTCCCTTCCCACAATTAGAGACGGGGTATTCCATCTCTGCCTCTCTGCTCTCGTCCTTTCCCTTCCCCCCATTAGAGACGGGGTATTCCATCTCTGCCTCTCTGCTCTCGTCCTTTCCCTTCCCACCATTAGAGACGGGGTATTCCATCTCTGCCTCTCTGCTCTCACCCTTTCCCTTCCCCCCATTAGAGGCGGGGTATTCCATCTCTGCCTCTCTGCTCTCATCCTTTCCCTTCCCACCATTAGAGACGGGGTATTCCATCTCTGCCTCTCTGCTCCCATCCTTTCCCTTCCCACCATTAGAGACGGGGTATTCCATCTCTGCCTCTCTGCTCTCGTCCTTTCCCTTCCCACCATTAGAGACGGGGTATTCCATCTCTGCCTCTCTGCTCTCGTCCTTTCCCTTCCCACCATTAGAGACGAGGTATTCCATCTCTGCCTCTCTGCTCTCGTCCTTTCCCTTCCCACCATTAGAGACGGGGTATTCCATCTCTGCCTCTCTGCTCTCATCCTTTCCCTTCCCACCATTAGAGACGGGGTATTCCATCTCTGCCTCTCTGCTCCCATCCTTTCCCTTCCCACCATTAGAGACGGGGTATTCCATCTCTGCCTCTCTGCTCTCGTCCTTTCCCTTCCCACCATTAGAGACGGGGTATTCCATCTCTGCCTCTCTGCTCTCACCCTTTCCCTTCCCACCATTAGAGACGGGGTATTCCATCTCTGCCTCTCTGCTCTCGTCCTTTCCCTTCCCACCATTAGAGACGGGGTATTCCATCTCTGCCTCTCTGCTCTCGTCCTTTCCCTTCCCACCATTAGAGACGGGGTATTCCATCTCTGCCTCTGTGCTCCCATCCTCTCCCTTCCCACCATTAGAGACGGGGTATTCCATCTCTGCCTCTCTGCTCTCGTCCTTTCCCTTCCCACCATTAGAGGCGGGGTATTCCATCTCTGCCTCTCTGCTCTCGTCCTTTCCCTTCCCACCATTAGAGACGGGGTATTCCATCTCTGCCTCTCTGCTCTCGTCCTTTCCCTTCCCACCAATAGAGACGGGGTATTCCATCTCTGCCTCTCTGCTCCCATCCTTTCCCTTCCCACCATTAGAGGCGGGGTATTCCATCTCTGCCTCTCTGCTCTCGTCCTTTCCCTTCCCACCATTAGAGACGGGGTATTCCATCTCTGCCTCTCTGCTCTCATCCTTTCCCTTCCCACCATTAGAGGCGGGGTATTCCATCTCTGCCTCTCTGCTCTCGTCCTTTCCCTTCCCACCATTAGAGACGGGGTATTCCATCTCTGCCTCTCTGCTCTCATCCTTTCCCTTCCCACCATTAGAGGCGGGGTATTCCATCTCTGCCTCTGTGCTCCCATCCTCTCCCTTCCCACCATTAGAGACGGGGTATTCCATCTCTGCCTCTCTGCTCTCGTCCTTTCCCTTCCCCCCATTAGAGACGGGGTATTCCATCTCTGCCTCTCTGCTCTCGTCCTTTCCCTTCCCCCCATTAGAGGCGGGGTATTCCATCTCTGCCTCTCTGCTCTCGTCCTTTCCCTTCCCACCATTAGAGGCGGGGTATTCCATCTCTGCCTCTCTGCTCTCGTCCTTTCCCTTCCCACCATTAGAGACGGGGTATCCCATCTCTGCCTCTCTGCTCTCGTCCTTTCCCTTCCCACCATTAGAGACGGGGTATTCCATCTCTGCCTCTCTGCTCTCGTCCTTTCCCTTCCCACCATTAGAGACGGGGTATCCCATCTCTGCCTCTCTGCTCTCATCCTTTCCCTTCCCACCATTAGAGACGGGGTATCCAATCTCTGCCTCTCTGCTCTCGTCCTTTCCCTTCCCACCATTAGAGGCGGGGTATTCCATCTCTGCCTCTCTGCTCCCATCCTCTCCCTTCCCCCCATTAGAGACGGGGTATTCCATCTCTGCCTCTCTGCTCTCGTCCTTTCCCTTCCCACCATTAGAGGCGGGGTATTCCATCTCTGCCTCTCTGCTCTCGTCCTTTCCCTTCCCCCCATTAGAGACGGGGTATTCCATCTCTGCCTCTCTGCTCTCGTCCTTTCCCTTCCCACCATTAGAGGCGGGGTATTCCATCTCTGCCTCTCTGCTCTCGTCCTTTCCCTTCCCACAATTAGAGACGGGGTATTCCATCTCTGCCTCTCTGCTCTCGTCCTTTCCCTTCCCCCCATTAGAGACGGGGTATTCCATCTCTGCCTCTCTGCTCTCGTCCTTTCCCTTCCCACCATTAGAGACGGGGTATTCCATCTCTGCCTCTCTGCTCTCACCCTTTCCCTTCCCCCCATTAGAGGCGGGGTATTCCATCTCTGCCTCTCTGCTCTCATCCTTTCCCTTCCCACCATTAGAGACGGGGTATTCCATCTCTGCCTCTCTGCTCCCATCCTTTCCCTTCCCACCATTAGAGACGGGGTATTCCATCTCTGCCTCTCTGCTCTCGTCCTTTCCCTTCCCACCATTAGAGACGGGGTATTCCATCTCTGCCTCTCTGCTCTCATCCTTTCCCTTCCCACCATTAGAGACGGGGTATTCCATCTCTGCCTCTCTGCTCCCATCCTTTCCCTTCCCACCATTAGAGACGGGGTATTCCATCTCTGCCTCTCTGCTCTCGTCCTTTCCCTTCCCACCATTAGAGACGGGGTATTCCATCTCTGCCTCTCTGCTCTCGTCCTTTCCCTTCCCACCATTAGAGACGGGGTATTCCATCTCTGCCTCTCTGCTCTCACCCTTTCCCTTCCCACCATTAGAGACGGGGTATTCCATCTCTGCCTCTCTGCTCTCGTCCTTTCCCTTCCCACCATTAGAGACGGGGTATTCCATCTCTGCCTCTCTGCTCTCGTCCTTTCCCTTCCCACCATTAGAGACGGGGTATTCCATCTCTGCCTCTGTGCTCCCATCCTCTCCCTTCCCACCATTAGAGACGGGGTATTCCATCTCTGCCTCTCTGCTCTCGTCCTTTCCCTTCCCACCATTAGAGACGGGGTATTCCATCTCTGCCTCTCTGCTCTCGTCCTTTCCCTTCCCACCATTAGAGACGGGGTATTCCATCTCTGCCTCTCTGCTCTCGTCCTTTCCCTTCCCACCATTAGAGACGGGGTATTCCATCTCTGCCTCTGTGCTCCCATCCTCTCCCTTCCCACCATTAGAGACGGGGTATTCCATCTCTGCCTCTCTGCTCTCGTCCTTTCCCTTCCCACCATTAGAGACGGGGTATTCCATCTCTGCCTCTCTGCTCTCGTCCTTTCCCTTCCCACCATTAGAGACGGGGTATTCCATCTCTGCCTCTCTGCTCTCGTCCTTTCCCTTCCCACCAATAGAGACGGGGTATTCCATCTCTGCCTCTCTGCTCCCATCCTTTCCCTTCCCACCATTAGAGGCGGGGTATTCCATCTCTGCCTCTCTGCTCTCGTCCTTTCCCTTCCCACCATTAGAGACGGGGTATTCCATCTCTGCCTCTCTGCTCTCATCCTTTCCCTTCCCACCATTAGAGGCGGGGTATTCCATCTCTGCCTCTCTGCTCTCGTCCTTTCCCTTCCCACCATTAGAGACGGGGTATTCCATCTCTGCCTCTCTGCTCTCATCCTTTCCCTTCCCACCATTAGAGGCGGGGTATTCCATCTCTGCCTCTGTGCTCCCATCCTCTCCCTTCCCACCATTAGAGACGGGGTATTCCATCTCTGCCTCTCTGCTCTCGTCCTTTCCCTTCCCCCCATTAGAGACGGGGTATTCCATCTCTGCCTCTCTGCTCTCGTCCTTTCCCTTCCCCCCATTAGAGACGGGGTATTCCATCTCTGCCTCTCTGCTCTCGTCCTTTCCCTTCCCCCCATTAGAGGCGGGGTATTCCATCTCTGCCTCTCTGCTCTCGTCCTTTCCCTTCCCACCATTAGAGGCGGGGTATTCCATCTCTGCCTCTCTGCTCTCGTCCTTTCCCTTCCCACCATTAGAGACGGGGTATCCCATCTCTGCCTCTCTGCTCTCGTCCTTTCCCTTCCCACCATTAGAGACGGGGTATTCCATCTCTGCCTCTCTGCTCTCGTCCTTTCCCTTCCCACCATTAGAGACGGGGTATCCCATCTCTGCCTCTCTGCTCTCATCCTTTCCCTTCCCACCATTAGAGACGGGGTATCCAATCTCTGCCTCTCTGCTCTCGTCCTTTCCCTTCCCACCATTAGAGGCGGGGTATTCCATCTCTGCCTCTCTGCTCCCGTCCTCTCCCTTCCCCCCATTAGAGACGGGGTATTCCATCTCTGCCTCTCTGCTCTCGTCCTTTCCCTTCCCACCATTAGAGGCGGGGTATTCCATCTCTGCCTCTCTGCTCTCGTCCTTTCCCTTCCCCCCATTAGAGACGGGGTATTCCATCTCTGCCTCTCTGCTCTCGTCCTTTCCCTTCCCACCATTAGAGGCGGGGTATTCCATCTCTGCCTCTCTGCTCTCGTCCTTTCCCTTCCCACAATTAGAGACGGGGTATTCCATCTCTGCCTCTCTGCTCTCGTCCTTTCCCTTCCCACCATTAGAGGCGGGGTATTCCATCTCTGCCTCTCTGCTCTCGTCCTTTCCCTTCCCACCATTAGAGACGGGGTATCCCATCTCTGCCTCTCTGCTCTCGTCCTTTCCCTTCCCACCATTAGAGACGGGGTATTCCATCTCTGCCTCTCTGCTCTCGTCCTTTCCCTTCCCACCATTAGAGACGGGGTATCCCATCTCTGCCTCTCTGCTCTCATCCTTTCCCTTCCCACCATTAGAGACGGGGTATTCCATCTCTGCCTCTCTGCTCTCGTCCTTTCCCTTCCCACCATTAGAGACGGGGTATCCCATCTCTGCCTCTCTGCTCTCATCCTTTCCCTTCCCACCATTAGAGACGGGGTATCCAATCTCTGCCTCTCTGCTCTCGTCCTTTCCCTTCCCACCATTAGAGGCGGGGTATTCCATCTCTGCCTCTCTGCTCCCATCCTCTCCCTTCCCCCCATTAGAGACGGGGTATTCCATCTCTGCCTCTCTGCTCTCACCCTTTCCCTTCCCACCATTAGAGACGGGGTATTCCATCTCTGCCTCTCTGCTCTCGTCCTTTCCCTTCCCACCATTAGAGACGGGGTATTCCATCTCTGCCTCTCTGCTCTCGTCCTTTCCCTTCCCACCATTAGAGGCGGGGTATTCCATCTCTGCCTCTCTGCTCTCGTCCTTTCCCTTCCCCCCATTAGAGACGGGGTATTCCATCTCTGCCTCTCTGCTCTCGTCCTTTCCCTTCCCACCATTAGAGGCGGGGTATTCCATCTCTGCCTCTCTGCTCTCGTCCTTTCCCTTCCCACAATTAGAGACGGGGTATTCCATCTCTGCCTCTCTGCTCTCGTCCTTTCCCTTCCCCCCATTAGAGACGGGGTATTCCATCTCTGCCTCTCTGCTCTCGTCCTTTCCCTTCCCCCCATTAGAGACGGGGTATTCCATCTCTGCCTCTCTGCTCTCGTCCTTTCCCTTCCCCCCATTAGAGACGGGGTATTCCATCTCTGCCTCTCTGCTCTCATCCTTTCCCTTCCCACCATTAGAGACGGGGTATTCCATCTCTGCCTCTCTGCTCCCATCCTTTCCCTTCCCACCATTAGAGACGGGGTATTCCATCTCTGCCTCTCTGCTCTCGTCCTTTCCCTTCCCACCATTAGAGACGGGGTATTCCATCTCTGCCTCTCTGCTCTCATCCTTTCCCTTCCCACCATTAGAGACGGGGTATTCCATCTCTGCCTCTCTGCTCCCATCCTTTCCCTTCCCACCATTAGAGACGGGGTATTCCATCTCTGCCTCTCTGCTCTCGTCCTTTCCCTTCCCACCATTAGAGACGGGGTATTCCATCTCTGCCTCTCTGCTCTCGTCCTTTCCCTTCCCACCATTAGAGACGGGGTATTCCATCTCTGCCTCTCTGCTCTCACCCTTTCCCTTCCCACCATTAGAGACGGGGTATTCCATCTCTGCCTCTCTGCTCTCGTCCTTTCCCTTCCCACCATTAGAGACGGGGTATTCCATCTCTGCCTCTCTGCTCTCGTCCTTTCCCTTCCCACCATTAGAGGCGGGGTATTCCATCTCTGCCTCTCTGCTCTCGTCCTTTCCCTTCCCACCATTAGAGACGGGGTATTCCATCTCTGCCTCTCTGCTCTCGTCCTTTCCCTTCCCACCAATAGAGACGGGGTATTCCATCTCTGCCTCTCTGCTCTCGTCCTTTCCCTTCCCACCATTAGAGGCGGGGTATTCCATCTCTGCCTCTCTGCTCTCGTCCTTTCCCTTCCCACCATTAGAGACGGGGTATTCCATCTCTGCCTCTCTGCTCTCGTCCTCTCCCTTCCCCCCATTAGAGACGGGGTATTCCATCTCTGCCTCTCTGCTCTCGTCCTTTCCCTTCCCACCATTAGAGACGGGGTATTCCATCTCTGCCTCTCTGCTCCCATCCTCTCCCTTCCCACCATTAGATGCGGGGTATTCCATCTCTGCCTCTCTGCTCTCATCCTTTCCCTTCCCACCATTAGAGACGGGGTATTCCATCTCTGCCTCTCTGCTCTCGTCCTTTCCCTTCCCACCATTAGAGGCGGGGTATTCCATCTCTGCCTCTCTGCTCCCATCCTTTCCCTTCCCCCCATTAGAGGCGGGGTATTCCATCTCTGCCTCTCTGCTCTCGTCCTTTCCCTTCCCACCATTAGAGACGGGGTATTCCATCTCTGCCTCTCTGCTCTCGTCCTTTCCCTTCCCCCCATTAGAGACGGGGTATTCCATCTCTGCCTCTCTGCTCTCGTCCTTTCCCTTCCCACCATTAGAGGCGGGGTATTCCATCTCTGCCTCTCTGCTCTCATCCTTTCCCTTCCCACCATTAGAGGCGGGGTATTCCATCTCTGCCTCTCTGCTCTCGTCCTTTCCCTTCCCACCATTAGAGGCGGGGTATTCCATCTCTGCCTCTCTGCTCCCATCCTTTCCCTTCCCCCCATTAGAGGCGGGGTATTCCATCTCTGCCTCTCTGCTCTCGTCCTTTCCCTTCCCACCATTAGAGACGGGGTATTCCATCTCTGCCTCTCTGCTCTCGTCCTTTCCCTTCCCCCCATTAGAGACGGGGTATTCCATCTCTGCCTCTCTGCTCTCGTCCTTTCCCTTCCCACCATTAGAGGCGGGGTATTCCATCTCTGCCTCTCTGCTCTCGTCCTTTCCCTTCCCACCATTAGAGGCGGGGTATTCCATCTCTGCCTCTCTGCTCTCATCCTTTCCCTTCCCACCATTAGAGACGGGGTATTCCATCTCTGCCTCTCTGCTCTCGTCCTTTCCCTTCCCACCATTAGAGGCGGGGTATTCCATCTCTGCCTCTCTGCTCTCATCCTTTCCCTTCCCCCCATTAGAGACGGGGTATTCCATCTCTGCCTCTCTGCTCTCGTCCTTTCCCTTCCCACCATTAGAGACGGGGTATTCCATCTCTGCCTCTCTGCTCCCATCCTTTCCCTTCCCACCATTAGAGACGGGGTATTCCATCTCTGCCTCTCTGCTCTCATCCTCTCCCTTCCCACCATTAGAGGCGGGGTATTCCATCTCTGCCTCTCTGCTCTCATCCTTTCCCTTCCCCCCATTAGAGACGGGGTATCCAATCTCTGCCTCTCTGCTCTCGTCCTTTCCCTTCCCACCATTAGAGACGGGGTATTCCATCTCTGCCTCTCTGCTCCCATCCTTTCCCTTCCCACCATTAGAGACGGGGTATTCCATCTCTGCCTCTCTGCTCTCGTCCTTTCCCTTCCCCCCATTAGAGGCGGGGTATTCCATCTCTGCCTCTCTGCTCCCGTCCTTTCCCTTCCCCCCATTAGAGGCGGGGTATTCCATCTCTGCCTCTCTGCTCTCATCCTTTCCCTTCCCACCATTAGAGGCGGGGTATTCCATCTCTGCCTCTCTGCTCTCGTCCTTTCCCTTCCCACCATTAGAGGCGGGGTATTCCATCTCTGCCTCTCTGCTCTCGTCCTTTCCCTTCCCACCATTAGAGACGGGGTATTCCATCTCTGCCTCTCTGCTCCCATCCTTTCCCTTCCCCCCATTAGAGGCGGGGTATTCCATCTCTGCCTCTCTGCTCTCGTCCTTTCCCTTCCCACCATTAGAGACGGGGTATTCCATCTCTGCCTCTCTGCTCTCGTCCTTTCCCTTCCCCCCATTAGAGACGGGGTATTCCATCTCTGCCTCTCTGCTCTCGTCCTTTCCCTTCCCACCATTAGAGGCGGGGTATTCCATCTCTGCCTCTCTGCTCTCGTCCTTTCCCTTCCCACCATTAGAGGCGGGGTATTCCATCTCTGCCTCTCTGCTCTCGTCCTTTCCCTTCCCCCCATTAGAGACGGGGTATTCCATCTCTGCCTCTCTGCTCTCATCCTTTCCCTTCCCACCATTAGAGACGGGGTATTCCATCTCTGCCTCTCTGCTCTCGTCCTTTCCCTTCCCACCATTAGAGACGGGGTATTCCATCTCTGCCTCTCTGCTCCCATCCTTTCCCTTCCCACCATTAGAGACGGGGTATTCCATCTCTGCCTCTCTGCTCTCATCCTCTCCCTTCCCACCATTAGAGGCGGGGTATTCCATCTCTGCCTCTCTGCTCTCGTCCTTTCCCTTCCCACCATTAGAGACGGGGTATTCCATCTCTGCCTCTCTGCTCCCATCCTTTCCCTTCCCACCATTAGAGACGGGGTATTCCATCTCTGCCTCTCTGCTCTCGTCCTTTCCCTTCCCCCCATTAGAGGCGGGGTATTCCATCTCTGCCTCTCTGCTCCCGTCCTTTCCCTTCCCCCCATTAGAGGCGGGGTATTCCATCTCTGCCTCTCTGCTCTCATCCTTTCCCTTCCCACCATTAGAGGCGGGGTATTCCATCTCTGCCTCTCTGCTCTCGTCCTTTCCCTTCCCACCATTAGAGGCGGGGTATTCCATCTCTGCCTCTCTGCTCCCATCCTTTCCCTTCCCCCCATTAGAGGCGGGGTATTCCATCTCTGCCTCTCTGCTCTCGTCCTTTCCCTTCCCACCATTAGAGACGGGGTATTCCATCTCTGCCTCTCTGCTCTCGTCCTTTCCCTTCCCCCCATTAGAGACGGGGTATTCCATCTCTGCCTCTCTGCTCTCGTCCTTTCCCTTCCCACCATTAGAGGCGGGGTATTCCATCTCTGCCTCTCTGCTCTCGTCCTTTCCCTTCCCACCATTAGAGGCGGGGTATTCCATCTCTGCCTCTCTGCTCTCATCCTTTCCCTTCCCACCATTAGAGACGGGGTATTCCATCTCTGCCTCTCTGCTCCCATCCTTTCCCTTCCCCCCATTAGAGGCGGGGTATTCCATCTCTGCCTCTCTGCTCTCATCCTTTCCCTTCCCACCATTAGAGGCGGGGTATTCCATCTCTGCCTCTCTGCTCTCGTCCTTTCCCTTCCCCCCATTAGAGGCGGGGTATTCCATCTCTGCCTCTCTGCTCCCGTCCTTTCCCTTCCCCCCATTAGAGGCGGGGTATTCCATCTCTGCCTCTCTGCTCTCGTCCTTTCCCTTCCCCCCATTAGAGACGGGGTATTCCATCTCTGCCACTCTGCTCTCGTCCTTTCCCTTCCCACCATTAGAGACGGGGTATTCCATCTCTGCCTCTCTGCTCCCATCCTCTCCCTTCCCACCATTACAGACGGGGTATTCCATCTCTGCCTCTCTGCTTTCGTCCTTTCCCTTCCCACCATTAGAGACGGGGTATTCCATCTCTGCCTCTCTGCTCTCGTCCTTTCCCTTCCCCCCATTAGAGACGGGGTATTCCATCTCTGCCTCTCTGCTCTCGTCCTTTCCCTTCCCACCATTAGAGACGGGGTATTCCATCTCTGCCTCTCTGCTCTCGTCCTTTCCCTTCCGACCATTAGAGACGGTGTATTCCATCTCTGCCTCTCTGCTCTCGTCCTTTCCCTTCCCCCCATTACAGACGGGGTATTCCATCTCTGCCTCTCTGCTTTCGTCCTTTCCCTTCCCACCATTAGAGACGGGGTATTCCATCTCTGCCTCTCTGCTCTCGTCCTTTCCCTTCCCACCATTAGAGACGGGGTATTCCATCTCTGCCTCTCTGCTCTCGTCCTTTCCCTTCCCCCCATTAGAGACGGGGTATTCCATCTCTGCCTCTCTGCTCTCGTCCTCTCCCTTCCCACCATTAGAGACGGGGTATTCCATCTCTGCCTCTCTGCTCTCGTCCTTTCCCTTCCCACCATTAGAGACGGGGTATTCCATCTCTGCCTCTCTGCTCTCGTCCTCTCCCTTCCCACCATTAGAGGCGGGGTATTCCATCTCTGCCTCTCTGCTTTCGTCCTTTCCCTTCCCACCATTAGAGACGGGGTATTCCATCTCTGCCTCTCTGCTCTCGTCCTTTCCCTTCCCCCCATTAGAGACGGGGTATTCCATCTCTGCCTCTCTGCTCTCGTCCTTTCCCTTCCCCCCATTAGAGACGGGGTATTCCATCTCTGCCTCTCTGCTCCCATCCTTTCCCTTCCCACCATTAGAGACGGGGTATTCCATCTCTGCCTCTCTGCTCTCGTCCTTTCCCTTCCCACCATTAGAGGCGGGGTATTCCATCCCTGCCTCTCTGCTCTCGTCCTTTCCCTTCCCACCATTAGAGACGGGGTATTCCATCTCTGCCTCTCTGCTCCCATCCTTTCCCTTCCCACCATTAGAGGCGGGGTATTCCATCTCTGCCTCTCTGCTCTCGTCCTTTCCCTTCCCACCATTAGAGACGGGGTATTCCATCTCTGCCTCTCTGCTCTCGTCCTTTCCCTTCCCCCCATTAGAGGCGGGGTATTCCATCTCTGCCTCTCTGCTCTCGTCCTTTCCCTTCCGACCATTAGAGACGGGGTATTCCATCTCTGCCTCTCTGCTCTCGTCCTCTCCCTTCCCACCATTAGAGACGGGGTATTCCATCTCTGCCTCTCTGCTCTCGTCCTTTCCCTTCCCACCATTAGAGACGGGGTATTCCATCTCTGCCTCTCTGCTCTCGTCCTTTCCCTTCCCCCCATTAGAGGCGGGGTATTCCATCTCTGCCTCTCTGCTCTCGTCCTTTCCCTTCCCCCCATTAGAGACGGGGTATTCCATCTCTGCCTCTCTGCTCTCGTCCTTTCCCTTCCCCCCATTAGAGACGGGGTATTCCATCTCTGCCTCTCTGCTCCCATCCTCTCCCTTCCCACCATTAGAGGCGGGGTATTCCATCTCTGCCTCTCTGCTCTCGTCCTTTCCCTTCCCACAATTAGAGACGGGGTATTCCATCTCTGCCTCTCTGCTCTCATCCTTTCCCTTCCCACCATTAGAGACGGGGTATTCCATCTCTGCCTCTCTGCTCTCGTCCTTTCCCTTCCCCCCATTAGAGACGGGGTATTCCATCTCTGCCTCTCTGCTCTCATCCTTTCCCTTCCCCCCATTAGAGGCGGGGTATTCCATCTCTGCCTCTCTGCTCTCGTCCTTTCCCTTCCGACCATTAGAGACGGGGTATTCCATCTCTGCCTCTCTGCTCTCATCCTTTCCCTTCCCACCATTAGAGACGGGGTATCCAATCTCTGCCTCTCTGCTCTCGTCCTTTCCCTTCCCACCATTAGAGGCGGGGTATTCCATCTCTGCCTCTCTGCTCCCATCCTCTCCCTTCCCCCCATTAGAGACGGGGTATTCCATCTCTGCCTCTCTGCTCTCGTCCTTTCCCTTCCCACCATTAGAGGCGGGGTATTCCATCTCTGCCTCTCTGCTCTCGTCCTTTCCCTTCCCCCCATTAGAGACGGGGTATTCCATCTCTGCCTCTCTGCTCTCGTCCTTTCCCTTCCCACCATTAGAGGCGGGGTATTCCATCTCTGCCTCTCTGCTCTCGTCCTTTCCCTTCCCACAATTAGAGACGGGGTATTCCATCTCTGCCTCTCTGCTCTCGTCCTTTCCCTTCCCCCCATTAGAGACGGGGTATTCCATCTCTGCCTCTCTGCTCTCGTCCTTTCCCTTCCCACCATTAGAGACGGGGTATTCCATCTCTGCCTCTCTGCTCTCATCCTTTCCCTTCCCACCATTAGAGACGGGGTATTCCATCTCTGCCTCTCTGCTCCCATCCTTTCCCTTCCCACCATTAGAGACGGGGTATTCCATCTCTGCCTCTCTGCTCTCGTCCTTTCCCTTCCCACCATTAGAGACGGGGTATTCCATCTCTGCCTCTCTGCTCTCGTCCTTTCCCTTCCCACCATTAGAGACGGGGTATTCCATCTCTGCCTCTCTGCTCTCGTCCTTTCCCTTCCCACCATTAGAGGCGGGGTATTCCATCTCTGCCTCTCTGCTCTCACCCTTTCCCTTCCCACCATTAGAGGCGGGGTATTCCATCTCTGCCTCTCTGCTCTCGTCCTTTCCCTTCCCACCATTAGAGACGGGGTATTCCATCTCTGCCTCTGTGCTCCCATCCTCTCCCTTCCCACCATTAGAGACGGGGTATTCCATCTCTGCCTCTCTGCTCTCGTCCTTTCCCTTCCCCCCATTAGAGACGGGGTATTCCATCTCTGCCTCTCTGCTCTCGTCCTTTCCCTTCCCCCCATTAGAGGCGGGGTATTCCATCTCTGCCTCTCTGCTCTCGTCCTTTCCCTTCCCACCATTAGAGACGGGGTGTTCCATCTCTGCCTCTCTGCTCTCGTCCTTTCCCTTCCCACCATTAGAGGCGGGGTATTCCATCTCTGCCTCTCTGCTCTCGTCCTTTCCCTTCCCACCATTAGAGACGGGGTATTCCATCTCTGCCTCTCTGCTCTCATCCTCTCCCTTCCCACCATTAGATGCGGGGTATTCCATCTCTGCCTCTCTGCTCTCACCCTTTCCCTTCCCACCATTAGAGGCGGGGTATTCCATCTCTGCCTCTCTGCTCTCATCCTCTCCCTTCCCACCATTAGAGGCGGGGTATTCCATCTCTGCCTCTCTGCTCCCATCCTTTCCCTTCCCCCCATTAGAGGCGGGGTATTCCATCTCTGCCTCTCTGCTCTCGTCCTTTCCCTTCCCACCATTAGAGACGGGGTATTCCATCTCTGCCTCTCTGCTCTCGTCCTTTCCCTTCCCCCCATTAGAGACGGGGTATTCCATCTCTGCCTCTCTGCTCTCGTCCTTTCCCTTCCCACCATTAGAGGCGGGGTATTCCATCTCTGCCTCTCTGCTCTCATCCTTTCCCTTCCCACCATTAGAGGCGGGGTATTCCATCTCTGCCTCTCTGCTCTCGTCCTTTCCCTTCCCACCATTAGAGGCGGGGTATTCCATCTCTGCCTCTCTGCTCCCATCCTTTCCCTTCCCCCCATTAGAGGCGGGGTATTCCATCTCTGCCTCTCTGCTCTCGTCCTTTCCCTTCCCACCATTAGAGACGGGGTATTCCATCTCTGCCTCTCTGCTCTCATCCTTTCCCTTCCCCCCATTAGAGGCGGGGTATTCCATCTCTGCCTCTCTGCTCTCGTCCTTTCCCTTCCCCCCATTAGAGACGGGGTATTCCATCTCTGCCTCTCTGCTCTCGTCCTTTCCCTTCCCACCATTAGAGGCGGGGTATTCCATCTCTGCCTCTCTGCTCTCGTCCTTTCCCTTCCCACCATTAGAGGCGGGGTATTCCATCTCTGCCTCTCTGCTCTCATCCTTTCCCTTCCCACCATTAGAGACGGGGTATTCCATCTCTGCCTCTCTGCTCTCGTCCTTTCCCTTCCCACCATTAGAGACGGGGTATTCCATCTCTGCCTCTCTGCTCCCATCCTTTCCCTTCCCACCATTAGAGACGGGGTATTCCATCTCTGCCTCTCTGCTCTCATCCTCTCCCTTCCCACCATTAGAGGCGGGGTATTCCATCTCTGCCTCTCTGCTCTCGTCCTTTCCCTTCCCACCATTAGAGACGGGGTATTCCATCTCTGCCTCTCTGCTCTCGTCCTCTCCCTTCCCACCATTAGAGACGGGGTATTCCATCTCTGCCTCTCTGCTCTCGTCCTTTCCCTTCCCACCATTAGAGACGGGGTATTCCATCTCTGCCTCTCTGCTCCCGTCCTTTCCCTTCCCCCCATTAGAGACGGGGTATTCCATCTCTGCCTCTCTGCTCCCATCCTTTCCCTTCCCCCCATTAGAGGCGGGGTATTCCATCTCTGCCTCTCTGCTCTCGTCCTTTCCCTTCCCCCCATTAGAGGCGGGGTATTCCATCTCTGCCTCTCTGCTCTCGTCCTTTCCCTTCCCCCCATTAGAGACGGGGTATTCCATCTCTGCCTCTCTGCTCTCGTCCTTTCCCTTCCCACCATTAGAGGCGGGGTATTCCATCTCTGCCTCTCTGCTCTCGTCCTCTCCCTTCCCACCATTAGAGACGGGGTATTCCATCTCTGCCTCTCTGCTCTCGTCCTTTCCCTTCCCACCATTAGAGACGGGGTATTCCATCTCTGCCTCTCTGCTCCCGTCCTTTCCCTTCCCCCCATTAGAGACGGGGTATTCCATCTCTGCCTCTCTGCTCCCATCCTTTCCCTTCCCCCCATTAGAGGCGGGGTATTCCATCTCTGCCTCTCTGCTCTCGTCCTTTCCCTTCCCACCATTAGAGACGGGGTATTCCATCTCTGCCTCTCTGCTCCCATCCTCTCCCTTCCCACCATTAGAGATGGGGTATTCCATCTCTGCCTCTCTGCTCTCGTCCTTTCCCTTCCCACCATTAGAGGCGGGGTATTCCATCTCTGCCTCTCTGCTCTCGTCCTTTCCCTTCCCCCCATTAGAGGCGGGGTATTCCATCTCTGCCTCTCTGCTCTCGTCCTTTCCCTTCCCACCATTAGAGACGGGGTATTCCATCTCTGCCTCTCTGCTCTCGTCCTTTCCCTTCCCACCATTAGAGACGGGGTATCCCATCTCTGCCTCTCTGCTCTCGTCCTTTCCCTTCCCACCATTAGAGACGGGGTATTCTATCTCTGCCTCTCTGCTCTCGTCCTTTCCCTTCCCCCCATTAGAGACGGGGTATTCCATCTGTGCCTCTCTGCTCTCGTCCTTTCCCTTCCCCCCATTAGAGGCGGGGTATTCCATCTCTGCCTCTCTGCTCCCGTCCTTTCCCTTCCCCCCATTAGAGACGGGGTATTCCATCTCTGCCTCTCTGCTCTCGTCCTTTCCCTTCCCCCCATTAGAGGCGGGGTATTCCATCTCTGCCTCTCTGCTCCCGTCCTTTCCCTTCCCCCCATTAGAGACGGGGTATTCCATCTCTGCCTCTCTGCTCTCGTCCTTTCCCTTCCCCCCATTAGAGGCGGGGTATTCCATCTCTGCCTCTCTGCTCTCGTCCTTTCCCTTCCCCCCATTAGAGACGGGGTATTCCATCTCTGCCTCTCTGCTCTCGTCCTTTCCCTTCCCACCATTAGAGGCGGGGTATTCCATCTCTGCCTCTCTGCTCTCGTCCTTTCCCTTCCCCCCATTAGAGACGGGGTATTCCATCTCTGCCTCTCTGCTCTCATCCTTTCCCTTCCCACCATTAGAGACGGGGTATTCCATCTCTGCCTCTCTGCTCTCGTCCTTTCCCTTCCCACCATTAGAGGCGGGGTATTCCATCTCTGCCTCTCTGCTCCCATCCTTTCCCTTCCCCCCATTAGAGACGGGGTATTCCATCTCTGCCTCTCTGCTCTCGTCCTTTCCCTTCCCCCCATTAGAGATGGGGTATTCCATCTCTGCCTCTCTGCTCTCGTCCTTTCCCTTCCCCCCATTAGAGGTGGGGTATTCCATCTCTGCCTCTCTGCTCTCATCCTTTCCCTTCCCCCCATTAGAGACGGGGTATTCCATCTCTGCCTCTCTGCTCCCATCCTTTCCCTTCCCACCATTAGAGGCGGGGTATTCCATCTCTGCCTCTCTGCTCTCGTCCTTTCCCTTCCCCCCATTAGAGACGGGGTATTCCATCTCTGCCTCTCTGCTCTCGTCCTTTCCCTTCCCACCATTAGAGACGGGGTATTCCATCTCTGCCTCTCTGCTCTCGTCCTTTCCCTTCCCACCATTAGAGACGGGGTATTCCATCTCTGCCTCTCTGCTCTCGTCCTTTCCCTTCCCACCATTAGAGACGGGGTATTCCATCTCTGCCTCTCTGCTCTCGTCCTTTCCCTTCCCCCCATTAGAGGCGGGGTATTCCATCTCTGCCTCTCTGCTCTCGTCCTTTCCCTTCCCACCATTAGAGGCGGGGTATTCCATCTCTGCCTCTCTGCTCTCGTCCTTTCCCTTCCCCCCATTAGAGACGGGGTATTCCATCTCTGCCTCTCTGCTCTCGTCCTTTCCCTTCCCCCCATTAGAGACGGGGTATTCCATCTCTGCCTCTCTGCTCCCATCCTTTCCCTTCCCACCATTAGAGGCGGGGTATTCCATCTCTGCCTCTCTGCTCTCGTCCTTTCCCTTCCCACCATTAGAGGCGGGGTATTCCATCTCTGCCTCTCTGCTCCCATCCTCTCCCTTCCCACCATTAGAGACGGGGTATTCCATCTCTGCCTCTCTGCTCTCATCCTTTCCCTTCCCCCCATTAGAGGCGGGGTATTCCATCTCTGCCTCTCTGCTCTCGTCCTTTCCCTTCCCCCCATTAGAGACGGGGTATTCCATCTCTGCCTCTCTGCTCTCGTCCTTTCCCTTCCCACCATTAGAGGCGGGGTATTCCATCTCTGCCTCTCTGCTCTCGTCCTTTCCCTTCCCCCCATTAGAGACGGGGTATTCCATCTCTGCCTCTCTGCTCTCGTCCTCTCCCTTCCCCCCATTAGAGACGGGGTATTCCATCTCTGCCTCTCTGCTCTCGTCCTTTCCCTTCCCACCATTAGAGACGGGGTATTCCATCTCTGCCTCTCTGCTCTCGTCCTCTCCCTTCCCACCATTAGAGACGGGGTATTCCATCTCTGCCTCTCTGCTCTCGTCCTTTCCCTTCCCCCCATTAGAGACGGGGTATTCCATCTCTGCCTCTCTGCTCTCGTCCTTTCCCTTCCCCCCATTAGAGACGGGGTATTCCATCTCTGCCTCTCTGCTCTCGTCCTTTCCCTTCCCCCCATTAGAGACGGGGTATTCCATCTCTGCCTCTCTGCTCTCGTCCTTTCCCTTCCCCCCATTAGAGACGGGGTATTCCATCTCTGCCTCTCTGCTCTCGTCCTTTCACTTCCCCCCATTAGAGACGGGGTATTCCATCTCTGCCTCTCTGCTCTCGTCCTTTCCCTTCCCACCATTAGAGACGGGGTATTCCATCTCTGCCTCTCTGCTCTCGTCCTTTCCCTTCCCACCATTAGAGGCGGGGTATTCCATCTCTGCCTCTCTGCTCTCGTCCTTTCCCTTCCCCCCATTAGAGACGGGGTATTCCATCTCTGCCTCTCTGCTCTCGTCCTTTCCCTTCCCCCCATTAGAGACGGGGTATTCCATCTCTGCCACTCTGCTCTCGTCCTTTCCCTTCCCCCCATTAGAGGCGGGGTATTCCATCTCTGCCTCTCTGCTCTCGTCCTTTCCCTTCCCCCCATTAGAGACGGGGTATTCCATCTCTGCCTCTCTGCTCCCATCCTCTCCCTTCCCACCATTAGAGGCGGGGTATTCCATCTCTGCCTCTCTGCTCCCATCCTCTCCCTTCCCACCATTAGAGGCGGGGTATTCCATCTCTGCCTCTCTGCTCTCGTCCTTTCCCTTCCCACCATTAGAGACGGGGTATTCCATCTCTGCCTCTCTGCTCTCGTCCTTTCCCTTCCCCCCATCAGAGGCGGGGTATTCCATCTCTGCCTCTCTGCTCTCGTCCTTTCCCTTCCCACCATTAGAGGCGGGGTATTCCATCTCTGCCTCTCTGTTCTCATCCTCTCCCTTCCCACCATTAGAGGCGGGGTATTCCATCTCTGCCTCTCTGCTCTCGTCCTTTCCCTTCCCACCATTAGAGGCGGGGTATTCCATCTCTGCCTCTCTGCTCTCGTCCTCTCCCTTCCCACCATTAGAGACGGGGTATTCCATCTCTGCCTCTCTGCTCTCGTCCTTTCCCTTCCCACCATTAGAGACGGGGTATTCCATCTCTGCCTCTCTGCTCCCATCCTCTCCCTTCCCACCATTAGAGGCGGGGTATTCCATCTCTGCCTCTCTGCTCTCGTCCTTTCCCTTCCCACCATTAGAGACGGGGTATTCCATCTCTGCCTCTCTGCTCTCGTCCTTTCCCTTCCCACCATTAGAGGCGGGGTATCCCATCTCTGCCTCTCTGCTCTCATCCTTTCCCTTCCCACCATTAGAGACGGGGTATTCCATCTCTGCCTCTCTGCTCTCGTCCTTTCCCTTCCCACCATTAGAGGCGGGGTATTCCATCTCTGCCTCTCTGTTCTCATCCTCTCCCTTCCCACCATTAGAGGCGGGGTATTCCATCTCTGCCTCTCTGCTCTCGTCCTTTCCCTTCCCACCATTAGAGACGGGGTATTCCATCTCTGCCTCTCTGCTCCCATCCTCTCCCTTCCCACCATTAGAGGCGGGGTATTCCATCTCTGCCTCTCTGCTCTCGTCCTTTCCCTTCCCACCATTAGAGACGGGGTATTCCATCTCTGCCTCTCTGCTCTCGTCCTTTCCCTTCCCACCATTAGAGGCGGGGTATCCCATCTCTGCCTCTCTGCTCTCGTCCTTTCCCTTCCCACAATTAGAGACGGGGTATTCCATCTCTGCCTCTCTGCTCCCATCCTCTCCCTTCCCACCATTAGAGGCGGGGTATTCCATCTCTGCCTCTCTGCTCTCGTCCTCTCCCTTCCCACCATTAGAGACGGGGTATTCCATCTCTGCCTCTCTGCTCTCATCCTTTCCCTTCCCACCATTAGAGGCGGGGTATTCCATCTCTGCCTCTCTGCTCTCGTCCTTTCCCTTCCCACCATTAGAGGCGGGGTATCCCATCTCTGCCTCTCTGCTCTCGTCCTTTCCCTTCCCCCCATTAGAGACGGGGTATTCCATCTCTGCCTCTCTGCTCTCGTCCTTTCCCTTCCCCCCATTAGAGGCGGGGTATTCCATCTCTGCCTCTCTGCTCTCGTCCTGTCCCTTCCCACCATTAGAGACGGGGTATTCCATCTCTGCCTCTCTGCTCTCGTCCTTTCCCTTCCCACCATTAGAGGCGGGGTATTCCATCTCTGCCTCTCTGCTCTCGTCCTTTCCCTTCCCCCCATTAGAGACGGGGTATTCCATCTCTGCCTCTCTGCTCCCGTCCTTTCCCTTCCCCCCATTAGAGACGGGGTATTCCATCTCTGCCTCTCTGCTCTCGTCCTTTCCCTTCCCACCATTAGAGGCGGGGTATTCCATCTCTGCCTCTCTGCTCTCGTCCTTTCCCTTCCCCCCATTAGAGACGGGGTATTCCATCTCTGCCACTCTGCTCTCACCCTTTCCCTTCCCACCATTAGAGACGGGGTATTCCATCTCTGCCTCTCTGCTCTCGTCCTTTCCCTTCCCACCATTAGAGGCGGGGTATTCCATCTCTGCCTCTCTGCTCCCATCCTCTCCCTTCCCACCATTAGAGACGGGGTATTCCATCTCTGCCTCTCTGCTCTCGTCCTTTCCCTTCCCACCATTAGAGACGGGGTATTCCATCTCTGCCTCTCTGCTCCCATCCTCTCCCTTCCCACCATTAGAGACGGGGTATTCCATCTCTGCCACTCTGCTCTCGTCCTTTCCCTTCCCACCATTAGAGGCGGGGTATTCCATCTCTGCCTCTCTGCTCTCGTCCTTTCCCTTCCCACCATTAGAGGCGGGGTATTCCATCTCTGCCTCTCTGCTCTCGTCCTTTCCCTTCCCCCCATTAGAGGCGGGGTATTCCATCTCTGTCTCTCTGCTCTCATCCTTTCCCTTCCCCCCATTAGAGGCGGGGTATTCCATCTCTGCCTCTCTGCTCTCGTCCTTTCCCTTCCCCCCATTAGAGGCGGGGTATTCCATCTCTGCCTCTCTGCTCTCGTCCTTTCCCTTCCCCCCATTAGAGGCGGGGTATTCCATCTCTGTCTCTCTGCTCTCATCCTTTCCCTTCCCCCCATTAGAGGCGGGGTATTCCATCTCTGCCTCTCTGCTCTCGTCCTTTCCCTTCCCCCCATTAGAGACGGGGTATTCCATCTCTGCCTCTCTGCTCTCGTCCTTTCCCTTCCCCCCATTAGAGACGGGGTATTCCATCTCTGCCTCTCTGCTCTCATCCTTTCCCTTCCCACCATTAGAGGCGGGGTATTCCATCTCTGCCTCTCTGCTCTCGTCCTTTCCCTTCCCACCATTAGAGGCGGGGTATTCCATCTCTGCCTCTCTGCTCCCATCCTTTCCCTTCCCACCATTAGAGGCGGGGTATTCCATCTCTGCCTCTCTGCTCTCGTCCTTTCCCTTCCCCCCATTAGAGGCGGGGTATTCCATCTCTGCCTCTCTGCTCTCGTCCTTTCCCTTCCCACCATTAGAGACGGGGTATTCCATCTCTGCCTCTCTGCTCTCGTCCTTTCCCTTCCCACCATTAGAGACGGGGTATTCCATCTCTGCCTCTCTGCTCTCGTCCTTTCCCTTCCCCCCATTAGAGACGGGGTATTCCATCTCTGCCTCTCTGCTCTCGTCCTTTCCCTTCCCCCCATTAGAGGCGGGGTATTCCATCTCTGCCTCTCTGCTCTCACCCTTTCCCTTCCCACCATTAGAGGCGGGGTATTCCATCTCTGCCTCTCTGCTCTCACCCTTTCCCTTCCCACCATTAGAGACGGGGTATTCCATCTCTGCCTCTCTGCTCTCGTCCTTTCCCTTCCCCCCATTAGAGACGAGGTATTCCATCTCTGCCTCTCTGCTCTCGTCCTTTCCCTTCCCCCCATTAGAGGCGGGGTATTCCATCTCTGCCTCTCTGCTCTCATCCTCTCCCTTCCCACCATTAGAGGCGGGGTATTCCATCTCTGCCTCTCTGCTCTCATCCTTTCCCTTCCCACCATTAGAGGCGGGGTATTCCATCTCTGCCTCTCTGCTCTCACCCTTTCCCTTCCCACCATTAGAGGCGGGGTATTCCATCTCTGCCTCTCTGCTCTCACCCTTTCCCTTCCCACCATTAGAGACGGGGTATTCCATCTCTGCCTCTCTGCTCTCGTCCTTTCCCTTCCCCCCATTAGAGACGGGGTATTCCATCTCTGCCTCTCTGCTCTCGTCCTTTCCCTTCCCACCATTATAGACGGGGTATTCCATCTCTGCCTCTCTGCTCTCACCCTTTCCCTTCCCACCATTAGAGGCGGGGTATTCCATCTCTGCCTCTCTGCTCTCGTCCTTTCCCTTCCCCCCATTAGAGACGGGGTATTCCATCTCTGCCTCTCTGCTCTCGTCCTTTCCCTTCCCACCATTAGAGACGGGGTATTCCATCTCTGCCTCTCTGCTCTCACCCTTTCCCTTCCCACCATTAGAGACGGGGTATTCCATCTCTGCCTCTCTGCTCCCATCCTCTCCCTTCCCACCATTAGAGACGGGGTATTCCATCTCTGCCTCTCTGCTCTCATCCTCTCCCTTCCCACCATTAGAGGCGGGGTATTCCATCTCTGCCTCTCTGCTCTCATCCTTTCCCTTCCCCCCATTAGAGACGGGGTATTCCATCTCTGCCTCTCTGCTCTCGTCCTTTCCCTTCCCACCATTAGAGACGGGGTATTCCATCTCTGCCTCTCTGCTCTCGTCCTTTCCCTTCCCACCATTAGAGACGGGGTATTCCATCTCCGCCTCTCTGCTCTCGTCCTTTCCCTTCCCCCCATTAGAGGCGGGGTATTCCATCTCTGCCTCTCTGCTCTCGTCCTTTCCCTTCCCCCCATTAGAGGCGGGGTATTCCATCTCTGCCTCTCTGCTCTCGTCCTTTCCCTTCCCCCCATTAGAGACGGGGTATTCCATCTCTGCCTCTCTGCTCTCGTCCTTTCCCTTCCCCCCATTAGAGACGGGGTATTCCATCTCTGCCTCTCTGCTCCCATCCTTTCCCTTCCCCCCATTAGAGACGGGGTATTCCATCTCTGCCTCTCTGCTCTCACCCTTTCCCTTCCCACCATTAGAGACGGGGTATTCCATCTCTGCCTCTCTGCTCTCGTCCTTTCCCTTCCCACCATTAGAGACGGGGTATTCCATCTCTGCCTCTCTGCTCTCGTCCTTTCCCTTCCCCCCATTAGAGACGGGGTATTCCATCTCCGCCTCTCTGCTCTCATCCTTTCCCTTCCCCCCATTAGAGACGGGGTATTCCATCTCTGCCTCTCTGCTCTCACCCTCTCCCTTCCCACCATTAGAGACGGGGTATTCCATCTCTGCCTCTCTGCTCTCGTCCTTTCCCTTCCCACCATTAGAGACGGGGTATTCCATCTCCGCCTCTCTGCTCTCGTCCTTTCCCTTCCCCCCATTAGAGGCGGGGTATTCCATCTCTGCCTCTCTGCTCTCGTCCTTTCCCTTCCCCCCATTAGAGGCGGGGTATTCCATCTCTGCCTCTCTGCTCTCGTCCTTTCCCTTCCCCCCATTAGAGACGGGGTATTCCATCTCTGCCTCTCTGCTCTCGTCCTTTCCCTTCCCCCCATTAGAGACGGGGTATTCCATCTCTGCCTCTCTGCTCCCATCCTTTCCCTTCCCCCCATTAGAGACGGGGTATTCCATCTCTGCCTCTCTGCTCTCGTCCTTTCCCTTCCCCCCATTAGAGACGGGGTATTCCATCTCTGCCTCTCTGCTCTCGTCCTTTCCCTTCCCCCCATTAGAGACGGGGTATTCCATCTCTGCCTCTCTGCTCTCATCCTTTCCCTTCCCCCCATTAGAGACGGGGTATTCCATCTCTGCCACTCTGCTCTCGTCCTTTCCCTTCCCCCCATTAGAGGCGGGGTATTCCATCTCTGCCTCTCTGCTCTCGTCCTTTCCCTTCCCACCATTAGAGGCGGGGTATTCCATCTCTGCCTCTCTGCTCTCGTCCTTTCCCTTCCCACCATTAGAGACGGGGTATTCCATCTCTGCCTCTCTGCTCTCGTCCTCTCCCTTCCCACCATTAGAGGCGGGGTATTCCATCTCTGCCTCTCTGCTCTCGTCCTTTCCCTTCCCACCATTAGAGGCGGGGTATTCCATCTCTGCCTCTCTGCTCTCGTCCTTTCCCTTCCCACCATTAGAGACGGGGTATTCCATCTCTGCCTCTCTGCTCTCGTCCTTTCCCTTCCCACCATTAGAGGCGGGGTATTCCATCTCTGCCTCTCTGCTCTCGTCCTTTCCCTTCCCCCCATTAGAGACGGGGTATTCCATCTCTGCCTCTCTGCTCTCGTCCTTTCCCTTCCCCCCATTAGAGACGGGGTATTCCATCTCTGCCACTCTGCTCTCGTCCTTTCCCTTCCCCCCATTAGAGACGGGGTATTCCATCTCTGCCTCTCTGCTCTCGTCCTTTCCCTTCCCCCCATTAGAGGCGGGGTATTCCATCTCTGCCTCTCTGCTCTCGTCCTCTCCCTTCCCGCCATTAGAGACGGGGTATTCCATCTCTGCCTCTCTGCTCTCGTCCTTTCCCTTCCCACCATTAGAGGCGGGGTATTCCATCTCTGCCTCTCTGCTCTCGTCCTTTCCCTTCCCCCCATTAGAGACGGGGTATTCCATCTCTGCCTCTCTGCTCTCATCCTTTCCCTTCCCCCCATTAGAGACGGGGTATTCCATCTCTGCCTCTCTGCTCTCATCCTTTCCCTTCCCACCATTAGAGACGGGGTATTCCATCTCTGCCTCTCTGCTCCCATCCTTTCCCTTCCCCCCATTAGAGACGGGGTATTCCATCTCTGCCTCTCTGCTCTCGTCCTTTCCCTTCCCACCATTAGAGGCGGGGTATTCCATCTCTGCCTCTCTGCTCCCGTCCTTTCCCTTCCCACCATTAGAGACGGGGTATTCCATCTCTGCCTCTCTGCTCTCGTCCTTTCCCTTCCCCCCATTAGAGGCGGGGTATTCCATCTCTGCCTCTCTGCTCTCGTCCTTTCCCTTCCCACCATTAGAGGCGGGGTATTCCATCTCTGCTCTCTGCTCCCGTCCTTTCCCTTCCCCCCATTAGAGACGGGGTATTCCATCTCTGCCTCTCTGCTCTCGTCCTTTCCCTTCCCACCATTAGAGACGGGGTATTCCATCTCTGCCTCTCTGCTCTCGTCCTTTCCCTTCCCACCATTAGAGGCGGGGTATTCCATCTCTGCCTCTCTGCTCTCGTCCTTTCCCTTCCCACCATTAGAGACGGGGTATTCCATCTCTGCCTCTCTGCTCTCGTCCTTTCCCTTCCCACCATTAGAGGCGGGGTATTCCATCTCTGCCTCTCTGCTCTCGTCCTTTCCCTTCCCCCCATTAGAGACGGGGTATTCCATCTCTGCCTCTCTGCTCTCGTCCTTTCCCTTCCCACCATTAGAGACGGGGTATTCCATCTCTGCCTCTCTGCTCTCGTCCTTTCCCTTCCCACCATTAGAGACGGGGTATTCCATCTCTGCCTCTCTGCTCTCGTCCTTTCCCTTCCCACCATTAGAGGCGGGGTATCCCATCTCTGCCTCTCTGCTCTCGTCCTTTCCCTTCCCCCCATTAGAGACGGGGTATTCCATCTCTGCCTCTCTGCTCCCATCCTCTCCCTTCCCACCATTAGAGGCGGGGTATTCCATCTCTGCCTCTCTGCTCTCATCCTTTCCCTTCCCACCATTAGAGGCGGGGTATTCCATCTCTGCCTCTCTGCTCTCGTCCTTTCCCTTCCCCCCATTAGAGACGGGGTATTCCATCTCTGCCTCTCTGCTCTCGTCCTTTCCCTTCCCCCCATTAGAGACGGGGTATTCCATCTCTGCCTCTCTGCTCTCGTCCTTTCCCTTCCCCCCATTAGAGACGGGGTATTCCATCTCTGCCTCTCTGCTCTCGTCCTTTCCCTTCCCCCCATTAGAGACGGGGTATTCCATCTCTGCCTCTCTGCTCTCGTCCTTTCCCTTCCCCCCATTAGAGGCGGGGTATTCCATCTCTGCCTCTCTGCTCTCGTCCTTTCCCTTCCCACCATTAGAGACGGGGTATTCCATCTCTGCCTCTCTGCTCTCATCCTCTCCCTTCCCACCATTAGAGACGGGGTATTCCATCTCTGCCTCTCTGCTCTCATCCTTTCCCTTCCCACCATTAGAGACCGGGTATCCCATCTCTGCCTCTCTGCTCTCGTCCTTTCCCTTCCCCCCATTAGAGACGGGGTATTCCATCTCTGCCTCTCTGCTCTCATCCTTTCCCTTCCCACCATTAGAGACCGGGTATTCCATCTCTGCCTCTCTGCTCTCGTCCTTTCCCTTCCCCCCATTAGAGACGGGGTATTCCATCTCTGCCTCTCTGCTCTCGTCCCTTCCCTTCCCCCCATTAGAGACCGGGTATTCCATCTCTGCCTCTCTGCTCTCGTCCTCTCCCTTCCCACCATTAGAGACCGGGTATTCCATCTCTGCCTCTCTGCTCTCATCCTTTCCCTTCCCACCATTAGAGGCGGGGTATTCCATCTCTGCCTCTCTGCTCTCGTCCTTTCCCTTCCCACCATTAGAGACGGGGTATTCCATCTCTGCCTCTCTGCTCTCGTCCTTTCCCTTCCCACCATTAGAGACGGGGTATTCCATCTCTGCCTCTCTGCTCTCGTCCTTTCCCTTCCCCCCATTAGAGACGGGGTATTCCATCTCTGCCTCTCTGCTCTCGTCCTTTCCCTTCCCCCCATTAGAGATGGGGTATTCCATCTCTGCCTCTCTGCTCTCGTCCTTTCCCTTCCCCCCATTAGAGACGGGGTATTCCATCTCTGCCTCTCTGCTCCCATCCTCTCCCTTCCCACCATTAGAGACGGGGTATTCCATCTCTGCCTCTCTGCTCTCGTCCTTTCCCTACCCACCATTAGAGACGGGGTATTCCATCTCTGCCTCTCTGCTCTCGTCCTTTCCCTTCCCACCATTAGAGGCGGGGTATTCCATCTCTGCCTCTCTGCTCTCGTCCTTTCCCTTCCCACCATTAGAGACGGGGTATTCCATCTCTGCCTCTCTGCTCTCGTCCTTTCCCTACCCACCATTAGAGACGGGGTATTCCATCTCTGCCTCTCTGCTCTCGTCCTTTCCCTTCCCACCATTAGAGGCGGGGTATTCCATCTCTGCCTCTCTGCTCTCGTCCTTTCCCTTCCCCCCATTAGAGGCGGGGTATTCCATCTCTGCCTCTCTGCTCCCATCCTTTCCCTTCCCCCCATTAGAGGCGGGGTATTCCATCTCTGCCTCTCTGCTCTCGTCCTTTCCCTTCCCCCCATTAGAGACGGGGTATTCCATCTCTGCCTCTCTGCTCTCGTCCTTTCCCTTCCCCCCATTAGAGGCGGGGTATTCCATCTCTGCCTCTCTGCTCTCGTCCTTTCCCTTCCCACCATTAGAGACGGGGTATTCCATCTCTGCCTCTCTGCTCTCGTCCTTTCCCTTCCCACCATTAGAGACGGGGTATTCCATCTCTGCCTCTCTGCTCTCGTCCTTTCCCTTCCCACCATTAGAGACGGGGTATTCCATCTCTGCCTCTCTGCTCCCATCCTCTCCCTTCCCACCATTAGAGACGGGGTATTCCATCTCTGCCTCTCTGCTCTCGTCCTTTCCCTTCCCACCATTAGAGACGGGGTATTCCATCTCTGCCTCTCTGCTCCCATCCTTTCCCTTCCCACCATTAGAGACGGGGTATTCCATCTCTGCCTCTCTGCTCTCATCCTCTCCCTTCCCACCATTAGAGACCGGGTATTCCATCTCTGCCTCTCTGCTCTCGTCCTTTCCCTTCCCACCATTAGAGGCGGGGTATTCCATCTCTGCCTCTCTGCTCTCGTCCTTTCCCTTCCCCCCATTAGAGGCGGGGTATTCCATCTCTGCCTCTCTGCTCCCATCCTTTCCCTTCCCCCCATTAGAGGCGGGGTATTCCATCTCTGCCTCTCTGCTCTCGTCCTTTCCCTTCCCCCCATTAGAGACGGGGTATTCCATCTCTGCCTCTCTGCTCTCGTCCTTTCCCTTCCCCCCATTAGAGACGGGGTATTCCATCTCTGCCTCTCTGCTCTCGTCCTTTCCCTTCCCACCATTAGAGACGGGGTATTCCATCTCTGCCTCTCTGCTCTCACCCTTTCCCTTCCCACCATTAGAGGCGGGGTATTCCATCTCTGCCTCTCTGCTCTCGTCCTTTCCCTTCCCCCCATTAGAGGCGGGGTATTCCACCATTAGAGGCGGGGTATTCCATCTCTGCCTCTCTGCTCCCATCCTCTCCCTTCCCACCATTAGAGACGGGGTATTCCATCTCTGCCTCTCTGCTCTCGTCCTTTCCCTTCCCACCATTAGAGACGGGGTATTCCATCTCTGCCTCTCTGCTCTCGTCCTTTCCCTTCCCACCATTAGAGACGGGGTATTCCATCTCTGCCTCTCTGCTCTCGTCCTTTCCCTTCCCACCATTAGAGACGGGGTATTCCATCTCTGCCTCTCTGCTCCCATCCTCTCCCTTCCCACCATTACAGACGGGGTATTCCATCTCTGCCTCTCTGCTCTCATCCTTTCCCTTCCCACCATTAGAGACGGGGTATTCCATCTCTGCCTCTCTGCTCTCATCCTTTCCCTTCCCACCATTAGAGACGGGGTATTCCATCTCTGCCTCTCTGCTCCCATCCTTTCCCTTCCCACCATTAGAGGCGGGGTATTCCATCTCTGCCTCTCTGCTCTCGTCCTTTCCCTTCCCACCATTAGAGACGGGGTATTCCATCTCTGCCTCTCTGCTCTCGTCCTTTCCCTTCCCCCCATTAGAGACGGGGTATTCCATCTCTGCCTCTCTGCTCTCATCCTTTCCCTTCCCACCATTAGAGGCGGGGTATTCCATCTCTGCCTCTCTGCTCTCGTCCTTTCCCTTCCCACCATTAGAGACGGGGTATTCCATCTCTGCCTCTCTGCTCTCGTCCTTTCCCTTCCCCCCATTAGAGACGGGGTATTCCATCTCTGCCTCTCTGCTCCCATCCTCTCCCTTCCCACCATTAGAGGCGGGGTATTCCATCTCTGCCTCTCTGCTCTCGTCCTTTCCCTTCCCACCATTAGAGACGGGGTATTCCATCTCTGCCTCTCTGCTCTCGTCCTCTCCCTTCCCACCATTAGAGGCGGGGTATTCCATCTCTGCCTCTCTGCTCTCGTCCTTTCCCTTCCCCCCATTAGAGACGGGGTATTCCATCTCTGCCTCTCTGCTCTCGTCCTTTCCCTTCCCACCATTAGAGACGGGGAATTCCATCTCTGCCTCTCTGCTCTCGTCCTTTCCCTTCCCCCCATTAGAGACGGGGTATTCCATCTCTGCCTCTCTGCTCCCATCCTCTCCCTTCCCACCATTAGAGGCGGGGTATTCCATCTCTGCCTCTCTGCTCTCGTCCTTTCCCTTCCCCCCATTAGAGGCGGGGTATTCCATCTCTGCCTCTCTGCTCTCGTCCTTTCCCTTCCCACCATTAGAGGCGGGGTATTCCATCTCTGCCTCTCTGCTCTCGTCCTTTCCCTTCCCACCATTAGAGGCGGGGTATTCCATCTCTGCCTCTCTGCTCTCGTCCTTTCCCTTCCCCCCATTAGAGGCGGGGTATTCCATCTCTGCCTCTCTGCTCTCGTCCTTTCCCTTCCCACCATTAGAGGCGGGGTATTCCATCTCTGCCTCTCTGCTCTCGTCCTTTCCCTTCCCACCATTAGAGACGGGGTATTCCATCTCTGCCTCTCTGCTCCCATCCTCTCCCTTCCCACCATTAGAGGCGGGGTATTCCATCTCTGCCTCTCTGCTCTCGTCCTTTCCCTACCCACCATTAGAGACGGGGTATTCCATCTCTGCCTCTCTGCTCTCGTCCTTTCCCTTCCCACCATTAGAGGCGGGGTATTCCATCTCTGCCTCTCTGCTCCCATCCTTTCCCTTCCCACCATTAGAGACGGGGTATTCCATCTCTGCCTCTCTGCTCTCGTCCTTTCCCTTCCCACCATTAGAGACGGGGTATTCCATCTCTGCCTCTCTGCTCTCGTCCTTTCCCTTCCCCCCATTAGAGACGGGGTATTCCATCTCTGCCTCTCTGCTCTCACCCTTTCCCTTCCCACCATTAGAGACGGGGTATTCCATCTCTGCCTCTCTGCTCTCGTCCTTTCCCTTCCCACCATTAGAGACGGGGTATTCCATCTCTGCCTCTCTGCTCTCATCCTTTCCCTTCCCACCATTAGAGACGGGGTATTCCATCTCTGCCTCTCTGCTCTCATCCTTTCCCTTCCCACCATTAGAGGCGGGGTATTCCATCTCTGCCTCTCTGCTCTCGTCCTTTCCCTTCCCACCATTAGAGACGGGGTATTCCATCTCTGCCTCTCTGCTCTCGTCCTTTCCCTTCCCACCATTAGAGGCGGGGTATTCCATCTCTGCCTCTCTGCTCTCATCCTTTCCCTTCCCACCATTAGAGACGGGGTATTCCATCTCTGCCTCTCTGCTCTCGTCCTTTCCCTTCCCACCATTAGAGACGGGGTATTCCATCTCTGCCTCTCTGCTCTCGTCCTTTCCCTTCCCACCATTAGAGACGGGGTATTCCATCTCTGCCTCTCTGCTCTCGTCCTCTCCCTTCCCCCCATTAGAGACGGGGTATTCCATCTCTGCCTCTCTGCTCTCGTCCTTTCCCTTCCCACCATTAGAGACGGGGTATTCCATCTCTGCCTCTCTGCTCTCGTCCTTTCCCTTCCCACCATTAGAGACGGGGTATTCCATCTCTGCCTCTCTGCTCTCGTCCTTTCCCTTCCCACCATTAGAGGCGGGGTATCCCATCTCTGCCTCTCTGCTCTCGTCCTTTCCCTTCCCACCATTAGAGACGGGGTATTCCATCTCTGCCTCTCTGCTCTCGTCCTTTCCCTTCCCACCATTAGAGGCGGGGTATTCCATCTCTGCCTCTCTGCTCTCGTCCTTTCACTTCCCACCATTAGAGGCGGGGTATTCCATCTCTGCCTCTCTGCTCCCATCCTTTCCCTTCCCACCATTAGAGACGGGGTATTCCATCTCTGCCTCTCTGCTCTCGTCCTTTCCCTTCCCACCATTAGAGACGGGGTATTCCATCTCTGCCTCTCTGCTCTCATCCTTTCCCTTCCCACCATTAGAGACGGGGTATTCCATCTCTGCCTCTCTGCTCTCGTCCTTTCCCTTCCCACCATTAGAGACGGGGTATTCCATCTCTGCCTCTCTGCTCTCGTCCTTTCCCTTCCCACCATTAGAGACGGGGTATTCCATCTCTGCCTCTCTGCTCTCGTCCTTTCCCTTCCCACCATTAGAGGCGGGGTATTCCATCTCTGCCTCTCTGCTCTCATCCTTTCCCTTCCCACCATTAGAGACGGGGTATTCCATCTCTGCCTCTCTGCTCTCGTCCTTTCCCTTCCCACCATTAGAGACGGGGTATTCCATCTCTGCCTCTCTGCTCTCGTCCTTTCCCTTCCCACCATTAGAGACGGGGTATTCCATCTCTGCCTCTCTGCTCTCGTCCTGTCCCTTCCCACCATTAGAGACGGGGTATTCCATCTCTGCCTCTCTGCTCTCGTCCTTTCCCTTCCCACCATTAGAGACGGGGTATCCCATCTCTGCCTCTCTGCTCTCGTCCTTTCCCTTCCCACCATTAGAGACGGGGTATTCCATCTCTGCCTCTCTGCTCTCGTCCTTTCCCTTCCCCCCATTAGAGACGGGGTATTCCATCTCTGCCTCTCTGCTCTCGTCCTTTCCCTTCCCACCATTAGAGGCGGGGTATTCCATCCCTGCCTCTCTGCTCCCGTCCTTTCCCTTCCCCCCATTAGAGACGGGGTATTCCATCTCTGCCTCTCTGCTCTCATCCTTTCCCTTCCCACCATTAGAGACGGGGTATTCCATCTCTGCCTCTCTGCTCTCGTCCTCTCCCTTCCCACCATTAGAGACGGGGTATTCCATCTCTGCCTCTCTGCTCTCGTCCTTTCCCTTCCCACCATTAGAGGCGGGGTATTCCATCTCTGCCTCTCTGCTCTCGTCCTTTCCCTTCCCCCCATTAGAGGCGGGGTATTCCATCTCTGCCTCTCTGCTCTCGTCCTTTCCCTTCCCCCCATTAGAGGCGGGGTATTCCATCTCTGCCTCTCTGCTCTCGTCCTTTCCCTTCCCCCCATTAGAGGCGGGGTATTCCATCTCTGCCTCTCTGCTCTCATCCTTTCCCTTCCCACCATTAGAGGCGGGGTATTCCATCTCTGCCTCTCTGCTCTCGTCTTTTCCCTTCCCACCATTAGAGACGGGGTATTCCATCTCTGCCTCTCTGCTCTCGTCCTTTCCCTTCCCACCATTAGAGGCGGGGTATTCCATCTCTGCCTCTCTGCTCTCGTCCTTTCCCTTCCCACCATTAGAGGCGGGGTATTCCATCTCTGCCTCTCTGCTCTCGTCCTTTCCCTTCCCACCATTAGAGACGGGGTATTCCATCTCTGCCTCTCTGCTCTCGTCCTTTCCCTTCCCACCATTAGAGGCGGGGTATTCCATCTCTGCCTCTCTGCTCTCGTCCTTTCCCTTCCCACCATTAGAGGCGGGGTATTCCATCTCTGCCTCTCTGCTCCCATCCTTTCCCTTCCCCCCATTAGAGGCGGGGTATTCCATCTCTGCCTCTCTGCTCTCGTCCTTTCCCTTCCCACCATTAGAGACGGGGTATTCCATCTCTGCCTCTCTGCTCTCGTCCTTTCCCTTCCCACCATTAGAGACGGGGTATTCCATCTCTGCCTCTCTGCTCCCATCCTTTCCCTTCCCACCATTAGAGACGGGGTATCCCATCTCTGCCTCTCTGCTCTCGTCCTTTCCCTTCCCCCCATTAGAGACGGGGTATTCCATCTCTGCCTCTCTGCTCTCGTCCTTTCCCTTCCCACCATTAGAGACGGGGTATTCCATCTCTGCCTCTCTGCTCTCGTCCTTTCCCTTCCCACCATTAGAGACGGGGTATTCCATCTCTGCCTCTCTGCTCCCATCCTTTCCCTTCCCACCATTAGAGACGGGGTATTCCATCTCTGCCTCTCTGCTCTCATCCTCTCCCTTCCCACCATTAGAGACGGGGTATTCCATCTCTGCCTCTCTGCTCTCGTCCTTTCCCTTCCCACCATTAGAGGCGGGGTATTCCATCTCTGCCTCTCTGCTCTCGTCCTTTCCCTTCCCACCATTAGAGACGGGGTATTCCATCTCTGCCTCTCTGCTCTCGTCCTTTCCCTTCCCACCATTAGAGGCGGGGTATTCCATCTCTGCCTCTCTGCTCTCATCCTCTCCCTTCCCACCATTAGAGACGGGGTATTCCATCTCTGCCTCTCTGCTCTCGTCCTTTCCCTTCCCACCATTAGAGACGGGGTATTCCATCTCTGCCTCTCTGCTCTCATCCTTTCCCTTCCCACCATTAGAGGCGGGGTATTCCATCTCTGCCTCTCTGCTCTCGTCCTTTCCCTTCCCCCCATTAGAGGCGGGGTATTCCATCTCTGCCTCTCTGCTCCCATCCTTTCCCTTCCCACCATTCTGGACTAACTTGAACTGCACCTGTATGTGAACCTTTCTGTGGTTATAAGGTGGGGAGTGACATATGTTTGTTGAAGTGAATGAGGGTTTAAAGGTGATTATACACTTGGCTGGAACACACACTTTGCATATACCGGAAAAAATAAAACCCCATCTCACTGAAGTACTGGAGCCTACAAAGTTGATTTTTCACTTTTAAGTCCAAGGCTGAAGGAGCGGCTCAGTGAATAAAAAGAAACGGACTCTGAACCAAAGGACACTGAGTTTACATCAGGGGAGCCTGGTTCAATTCCCGGTGTCAGCTCCATGTGACCTTGGGCACGTCACTTTATCTCCCTGTGTCTCTGGCACCAAAACATAGATTGTAAGCTCCACGGGTCAGGGTCTGTGCCTGTAACATTCCTATGTGCTGCGTGCCGCGCCCTGTACTGTAACTGTGACGCGCTTTGTGTCCCATCAGAGAATATTATTATATAAAATAAAGTTATTATTATTATAGAAACACATCGGGAGGCGAGCCAGCCTCCAGCCTAGGCAGCATTCGCAGATCACATACACCTGTGCAATGGAGCATAGTGTTGCTACAAGCGCACAGTGATAACACAGAAGGCCTCTGTGCAAGGACAATAGCAGTGAATTTTATTACACTTCTTCATAGCAGAACATGATTCAACATATGATGGAAACACATGGGACTCTGGAGCTGACCCCCATTCATGTCAGCCCCGGGGACCCCCTACTTCCCGAGATACAGACCTCCAAAAGGGGGCGCCAGCATCTCAGCAGTTTAAAGCTCCCGCATCACGTGGGCATACAGGAAGCCAAACCATGGCTTCCTATTGGCCTGCAGGGCGCGGGAGGTTTGAAACGCCGCCATTATGTGAACCCGGCTAGCCGAGCAGAGCAGCTACCGGCACCCCCTATGGAGGTCTTTATCTCCGGAAGCAAGGGGTCCCCGGAGCTGAAATTAATGGGGTTCAGCTCCGGAGACCCCCTGCTAATGCTAAACTGCTAATTAAAAAAAAGATAGAAAGACATGGGGGGGGGTTGGGGGGGAGAAGAATTGCCTGCTTGCATTGCTGCGTTAAAATGCAAAAGTTGTATGTTTTTTGAAAGCACAAGAGAAGCCAAAATACTGGTTAAGAAAAGAGTGTGAAGAACACGTCTTTGTGCTGGGAGAGTTAAAAAGTGACCAGTGTAAAGAAAATATCCAAATATACAACTGTAAAAGGAAAGTTCATCAAGCGGGGTTAAATTAACGTTTTGATTTGACGACGATTTTATTTCTTGATAAAAGTCGATTAACACACTACAAGCTCCACTTACCAAAATGGCGAAAAAATACATAAATACATGATTTAAGGGTATTATTTTGCGGATATATTGGGGGCTGTGTTTTCATGTAAGTGTTATTCAACCAACACTTTGAGAGGCAGTTTAAACACCCACTTTTAAAGCAGCAATCTCGCCCACAATGACTTCTTTCTTTTTATATGTTTCCAGCACCGGGGTTTCCCATCGGAGCTGTCCCACGGAGCTGTCCCACGGAGCTGTCCCACGGAGCTGTCCCACTGAGCTGTCCCACTGAGCTGTCCCACTGAGCTGTCCCACGGAGCTGTCCCACCGGAGCTGTCCCACGGAGCTGTCCCACGGAGCTGTCCCACGGAGCTGTCCCACCGGAGCTGTCCCGCGGAGCTGTCCCATCGGAGCTGTCCCACGGAGCTGTCCCATCGGAGCTGTCCCATCGGAGCTGTCCCGCGGAGCTGTCCCGCGGAGCTGTCCCATCGGAGCTGTCCCACGGAGCTGTCCCACGGAGCTGTCCCACGGAGCTGTCCCATCGGAGCTGTCCCATCGGAGCTGTCCCGCGGAGCTGTCCCACGGAGCTGTCCCATCGGAGCTGTCCCATCGGAGCTGTCCCGCGGAGCTGTCCCGCGGAGCTGTCCCACGGAGCTGTCCCACGGAGCTGTCCCACGGAGCTGTCCCACGGAGCTGTCCCACGGAGCTGTCCCACGGAGCTGTCCCACGGAGCTGTCCCACGGAGCTGTCCCATCGGAGCTGTCCCATCGGAGCTGTCCCACGGAGCTGTCCCACAGAGCTGTCCCATCGGAGCTGTCCCATCGGAGCTGTCCCATCGGAGCTGTCCCATCGGAGCTGTCCCATCGGAGCTGTCCCATCGGAGCTGTCCCGCGGAGCTGTCCCACGGAGCTGTCCCATCGGAGCTGTCCCATCGGAGCTGTCCCATCGGAGCTGTCCCGCGGAGCTGTCCCACGGAGCTGTCCCATCGGAGCTGTCCCAGCGGAGCTGTCCCACTGAGCTGTCCCATCGGAGCTGTCCCACGGAGCTGTCCCATCGGAGCTGTCCCATCGGAGCTGTCCCATCGGAGCTGTCCCATCGGAGCTGTCCCATCGGAGCTGTCCCACGGAGCTGTCCCATCGGAGCTGTCCCATCGGAGCTGTCCCGCGGAGCTGTCCCACGGAGCTGTCCCATCGGAGCTGTCCCAGCGGAGCTGTCCCACTGAGCTGTCCCATCGGAGCTGTCCCACGGAGCTGTCCCATCGGAGCTGTCCCATCGGAGCTGTCCCATCGGAGCTGTCCCATCGGAGCTGTCCCACGGAGCTGTCCCATCGGAGCTGTCCCATCGGAGCTGTCCCACGGAGCTGTCCCATCGGAGCTGTCCCGCGGAGCTGTCCCATCGGAGCTGTCCCACGGAGCTGTCCCATCGGAGCTGTCCCATCGGAGCTGTCCCGCGGAGCTGTCCCATCGGAGCTGTCCCATCGGAGCTGTCCCATCGGAGCTGTCCCGCGGAGCTGTCCCATCGGAGCTGTCCCATCGGAGCTGTCCCATCGGAGCTGTCCCGCGGAGCTGTCCCATCGGAGCTGTCCCACGGAGCTGTCCCATCGGAGCTGTCCTGCGGAGCTGTCCTGCGGAGCTGTCCTGCGGAGCTGTCCCATCGGAGCTGTCCCACGGAGCTGTCCCACGGAGCTGTCCCACGGAGCTGTCCCACGGAGCTGTCCCACGGAGCTGTCCCACGGAGCTGTCCCATCGGAGCTGTCCCATCGGAGCTGTCCCATCGGAGCTGTCCCGCGGAGCTGTCCCATCGGAGCTGTCCCATCGGAGCTGTCCCACGGAGCTGTCCCACGGAGCTGTCCCACGGAGCTGTCCCACGGAGCTGTCCCATCGGAGCTGTCCCATCGGAGCTGTCCCATCGGAGCTGTCCCGCGGAGCTGTCCCACGGAGCTGTCCCACGGAGCTGTCCCACGGAGCTGTCCCATCGGAGCTGTCCCATCGGAGCTGTCCCATCGGAGCTGTCCCACGGAGCTGTCCCACGGAGCTGTCCCGCGGAGCTGTCCCATCGGAGCTGTCCCGCGGAGCTGTCCCACGGAGCTGTCCCATCGGAGCTGTCCCATCGGAGCTGTCCCGCGGAGCTGTCCCATCGGAGCTGTCCCGCGGAGCTGTCCCACGGAGCTGTCCCACAGAGCTGTCCCACGGAGCTGTCCCACGGAGCTGTCCCATCGGAGCTGTCCCGCGGAGCTGTCCCATCGGAGCTGTCCCGCGGAGCTGTCCCATCGGAGCTGTCCCACGGAGCAGTCCCACGGAGCTGTCCCATCGGAGCTGTCCCATCGGAGCTGTCCCACGGAGCTGTCCCACGGAGCTGTCCCACGGAGCTGTCCCACGGAGCTGTCCCATCGGAGCTGTCCCATCGGAGCTGTCCCGCGGAGCTGTCCCATCAGAGCTGTCCCATCGGAGTTGTCCCACGGAGCTGTCCCACGGAGCTGTCCCACGGAGCTGTCCCACGATTCCCCAGCAGGTTCCCAGTATAAAGGGATTCCAATGTTTAAAAACCCACAATAACAAACGTTGCTGTTGGGGTTACGATTCGAAATCTGACATTGGGGCTTTACGAGCCATGACACTACTGCCATTTTGTGTCCGGAGGGCAAATATTTTTGCCCAGTGTTGGTAGCGTGGAAACGGCCGTGCTCCCCAGAAGTCGGGGGACCACAGAACATCTCTAGTAACCCCCCTGGTTCAGGTATAGAAACAAATAATAATAGTAGATCAGTGTCAGGGAACATTTCAAATAATTGGGGCCCAGAGACTCCCAGACACGGAGAAGCATATTGAGTAGGTGCCACAGCCTCCATAATATATACAGTATATAATATATACAGTAGGTATAAAGACGAGGACCTCAATACGTTTTGGAAATCTTCCCCACAAGTTGGGATACTTGGAAGGGAAGAAACCGTTAGAAAGTAATGCTTCAAACTCGAGCAGAACGTCAGAGGCAGAAGGAAAACTCTATAGGCAAAGCTCCAACAAGGGGTATCGGATCTTACGGTGACTGCCATGGACTTGAAAGGCAGTCAATATGGACTCAAGCAACCAAACCCCTTATCGGAGCCCAGTGAATCTCCCCCATTGTTTCTTAAAGATAAAAGCTTGATTGTATTTGCAATGAAGTAAAAGCAGACAGCGAGGTAACACTCAGCTCTCCCACTTGTAATGTTTGTTTCATAATTAACGGGCTGTATGTTACTGTCCTAGTAGCTTTTTGCATGCAAGACATGTTAAAGAGGCAATCCATGCAATATCCTACATGTGTGGGTTTTAAAAAAATAAATTACTTCTGTAGTATTAGATAAGACTTACTGCATTTTTGAAAATTATAATTATTCAACTTTTAATGCCATTTTAATGAGTTTTAAAGCATCCTCTGATTTCTATAGCAGGATTTAGCCACCTCCCCATCAGTGCAAGATCTTTGTAGCACTTTCCTGTTTGTGATGATTTGTTGCCAATGTTCCCAGCAGTTTGAGCTGCAAACTGTAACAATAGATCATGTTACCTTAGTAATACAGTATAAGATTACATTGTAGCTACTGAGTTAAACCGACTTAAGGATTGATTGAAACTGAAAGGCAGCCATTAAGTGAACCCTGGGAAGCAGGATTTTTGCTGATAGATCCCGGGAGAAGTAATCTATCGGCAGCTTAGGTAATTTGTTTTTAATAAAGGTAATCAGAGGCTGCACATAAAAAACAAATTAGTTTTAATAAGTGCTGCTTGGATTTCCCCTCTCGAGAGGTTGCATAGAGGAATGTAGCATCAATTCTAAAGTTACAGCGATTAAAAGTGAATTAGAGGCATACCCCGCATTAACGTACGCATATATACAGGCATACCCTGCATTAACGTACGCATATATACAGGCATACCCTGCATTAACGTACGCATATATACATACATACCCCGCATTAACGTACGCATATATACATACCCCGCATTAACGTACGCATATATACATACATACCCCGCATTAACATACGCATATATACATATATACCCCGCATTAACGTACGGATATATACATACACACCCCGCATTAACGTACGCATATATACATACATACCCCGCATTAACGTACGCATATATACATACATACCCCGCATTAACGTACGCATATATACATACATACCCCGCATTAACGTACGCGTATATACATACATACATACATACCCCGCATTAACGTACGCATATATACAGGCATACCCTGCATTAACGTACGCATATATACAGGCATACCCTGCATTAACGTACGCATATATACATACATACCCCGCATTAACGTACGCATATATACATACACACCCCGCATTAACGTACGCATATATACATACATACCCCGCATTAACGTACGCATATATACACATACATACCCCGCATTAACGTACGCATATATACATACATACCCCGCATTAACGTACGCATATATACATACATACCCCGCATTAACGTACGCATATATACATACATACCCCGCATTAACGTACGCATATATACATATATACCCCGCATTAACGTACGCATATATACATATACACCCCGCATTAACGTACGCATATATACATATATACCCCGCATTAACGTACGCATATATACATACACACCCCGCATTAACGTACGCATATATACATACATACCCCGCATTAACGTACGCATATATACATACATACCCCGCATTAACGTACGCATATATACATACATACCCTGCATTAACGTACGCATATATACATACACACCCCGCATTAACGTACGCATATATACAGGCATACCCTGCATTAACGTACGCATATATACATACACACCCCGCATTAACGTACGCATATATACATATACACCCCGCATTAACGTACGCATATATACATACATACCCCGCATTAACGTACGCATATATACATACATACATACCCCGCATTAACGTACGCATATATACATACATACCCCGCATTAACGTACGCATATATACAGGCATACCCTGCATTAACGTACGCATATATACATACATACCCCGCATTAATGTACGCATATATACATACACACCCCGCATTAACGTACGCATATATACATACATACCCCGCATTAACGTACGCATATATACACATACATACCCCGCATTAACGTACGCATATATACATACATACCCCGCATTAACGTACGCATATATACATACCCCGCATTAACGTACGCATATATACATACATACCCCGCATTAACATACGCATATATACATATATACCCCGCATTAACGTACGGATATATACATACACACCCCGCATTAACGTACGCATATATACATACATACCCCGCATTAACGTACGCATATATACATACATACCCCGCATTAACGTACGCATATATACATACATACCCCGCATTAACGTACGCGTATATACATACATACATACATACCCCGCATTAACGTACGCATATATACAGGCATACCCTGCATTAACGTACGCATATATACAGGCATACCCTGCATTAACGTACGCATATATACATACATACCCCGCATTAACGTACGCATATATACATACACACCCCGCATTAACGTACGCATATATACATACATACCCCGCATTAACGTACGCATATATACACATACATACCCCGCATTAACGTACGCATATATACATACATACCCCGCATTAACGTACGCATATATACATACATACCCCGCATTAACGTACGCATATATACATACATACCCCGCATTAACGTACGCATATATACATATATACCCCGCATTAACGTACGCATATATACATATACACCCCGCATTAACGTACGCATATATACATATATACCCCGCATTAACGTACGCATATATACATACACACCCCGCATTAACGTACGCATATATACATACATACCCCGCATTAACGTACGCATATATACATACATACCCCGCATTAACGTACGCATATATACATACATACCCTGCATTAACGTACGCATATATACATACATACCCCGCATTAACGTACGCATATATACATACCCCATATTAACGTACGCATATATACATACATACCCCGTATTAACGTACGCATATATACATACACACCCCGCATTAACGTACGCATATATACATACACACCCCGCATTAACGTACGCATATATACATACACACCCCGCATTAACGTACGCATATATACAGGCATACCCTGCATTAACGTACGCATATATACATACACACCCCGCATTAACGTACGCATATATACATATACACCCCGCATTAACGTACGCATATATACATACATACCCCGCATTAACGTACGCATATATACATACATACCCCGCATTAACGTACGCATATATACATACATACCCCGCATTAACGTACGCATATATACATACATACCCCGCATTAACGTACGCATATATACATACATACCCTGCATTAACGTACGCATATATACATACACACCCCGCATTAACGTACGCATATATACAGGCATACCCTGCATTAACGTACGCATATATACATACACACCCCGCATTAACGTACGCAATGGGTCCAGAGCATGTATGTAAAACGAGAATGTACTTAAAGTGAAGCACTACCTTTTCCCACTTGGGTAGAGGTAGGGAGCCGGTATTGCTGGTCAGGACGTGCCTGTGTCCTACTCACAGGCGCATGCGTGAGTTGCCGTTTTCCAATTGTTGAGGGGAATCAGCGTGTCCCACACTATGGCGGTCTGTACTTGGGAAGCGAGCGTACGAACACAGGGGAATGGTGCCATTGTAAATATGTCTGTACTCGCGAGTGCCATAAAGTGAAGGTCCGTATAGCGGGGTATGCCTGTATACAAACCGCGGCCCTAGCTGCAGACAACAGCCTAAAAGATTATTTATCAGTTTGATGAAGTAATATTGCTGAAATCAGTATACTGTTGATATTACTGAAATGGACTGGGAGGGGGGTCTCTGGAGAGGGATTGAAGGCGATGTTCTGTTTCAATTTTGTCTGTTCTGTCAGTCTCCATTTTGTGTGTAAGAATGTGTGTGTGGTGTAAAGGAGAGTTTCGCTCATACTAGATTTACGACGGTGCCTGAAGTAACGCCCATATTCCTGGTAACAAAAGGTACCTGGTTGCTATAGAGAACTGTTTTAATCTAGTTTTAACCAGGTTTTAATGATCTGTAAGATGATTGGTTTAAGAATTAAGCAATGGTTAGTATATTCTGCCTGGTAACCTATTTTGAACAAAGGAATCTAAATGTATATAAAGCCTGCTTGAGCCCTCCTCTAGCAGAGAGTCTTATAGACTTTTGAATGTGTATGATCATACTCTGCAATAAACTTCTCATTATCAATGAAGTATAGAGGTGTGATGGGTGCTCCAACAGTCCTGGAACACTACATATGTTCATCAGTCATATAGAAACATTGAAGACTCAGAGATGGAGTTGGTAAACTACTGGGTGAGTGACTAAAGCCACTGAATGCATGAATCTCCTGAAGGCAACAGAAAAAATATGTATAACACACTTCGCTGTACCTCATTGGAAATGAATATAATAAATTCCAGCACTCACCCCAGGTTGTAGTAATGAGGATCCATATTAATACAGTACATCTTTGACGATCTTACCCACTCTGATTAAGTTCCAAACTTAATCACAAGGTATCACACCTGTGTCCTTGGGCAGTGCGCTGCTTTGTGCATTCTTTTGCATATTTTGGATCATTATCAATGAACTTATGTTTGTGAGTTTGAAAACAACGACAAGTTAATCTAAATACATCATGTGTGTTCAGCAGAAAGCCATATTACATAGATCAAACCAATGGACGGTGTAGTAAAAGATCAGATAGGACCTCTACGCATTAAACATAATATCCCTGTACAAACTGTATCTTAGTATATACTATCTAAGTTTGTACCCCACCCCCTCCCTCCTGAAAACTCAATAAAAAACTAATTCAAAGTGAAAAGAAAAACTGAATGACCCAGTGCTACTTGCAATGCATTGGTAGCACTGAAGCGGTTAACCCCTCCACACAGATGGGAGCTGGATGTGTGGAAGCTTTGTGACTGATTTATAGCAGCTGCTTGCATTCCCTGATATTCTTAGCCTGACCATGATGTAAAGTGCGGCCATGTCCCAGCAACAGCAACATATATATTCTCTTGAAAAAGGGTAATTTAGTTAAACCCTTTTGCCAAAGCATTTTAAGCCTGCAAGCTACATCAAGGCATGACCAAATATCGCAGGTCCTAACACTAGCTGATTAAAATTCTTATTTACCTCTATAATTAGAGAAGAATGATCGCATTGGACCTGTCCCAACCAGCTCCATGAAAAAGACCTGCTTGCTTGGAAAGTGGGGAGGGGCGAGCTTAAACCCTTTTTCAAGAGATATATAGGTATTTCACTGTGTATTTTTGTCATATTGGATGTGGCGTTGGGTTTCTTTGTTATTTGCCACGCACAGTAGCACTCCAATTGACACTTATATACATTATATATATATATATATATATATATGTATATATATTATGTGGTAATTTTGGGGGTTTATCAGAACTTGCTAGGAATCTGTGTGCCAGGTATGTATCTCAACAGAGGCTCTGCGGAGCTGAATAAACACTTTGTATCTCAACAGAGGCACAGCGGTGCTGAATTAAAACCTTGTATCTCACCAGAGGCTCTGTGGAGCGGAATTAACCCTTTGTATCTCAACAGAGGCTCTGCGGAGCTGAATAAACACTTTGTATCTCAACAGAGGCACAGCGGTGCTGAATTAACCCCTTGTATCTCACCAGAGGCTCTGTGGAGCGGAATTAACCCTTTGTATCTCACCAGAGGCACAGCGGTGCTGAATTAACCCCTTGTATCTCACCAGAGGCTCTGCGGAGCGGAATTAACCCCCTGATTCCCACCTATTTGTTATTTATTTTTTTAAATAGGTGGGATGCAGGGGGTTAATTCACCTATTCCTTTACCTTCCGAAGCAGCATGTATTACTGCATCATATAGTTATGGGACGTTGCTCTATAGCCAGGGCGGCCAACTCCGGTCCTTAAGGGCCACCAACAGGCCAGGTTTTCAGGCTATCCCAGCTTCCGCACAGGTGGCTCAATTGGTCCCTGCTTCAGCACAGGTGGCTCAATCAGTGGCTCAATCAGTGGCTCAGTCAAACACTGAGTCACTGATTGAGCCACCTGTGCTGAAGCAGGGATATCCTGAAAACTGACCTGTTGGTGGCCCTTGAAGACTGGAGATGCCCGCCCCTGATCTATACAAAACCAGTCTCTTACAGTTCCTGCTTCCGAGACAAAACGAAACATCCACAGAGCATCTCTGAAATGTTAGTCTTCTGTAATACCTGACCCCAATACCTGACCCCAATACCTGACCCCACCGCCCCGTAATCCGTGGAAATACCATCAAGACCCACGTTCCCCATAGGGTGGATTCTCCGTGTTAAAGAGGCAATCCAAGCTGGCCAAATCCTGCCCCCGCCCCCCAATTAAAGAAAAAAGAAATTACATGGGATTGAAGCAGGGGGTCTCCAGAGATGAACCCCATTAGTTTCAGCTCTGGGGACCCCCCTGCTTCTGAAGATACTTACCTGTGTAGAGGGTGCCAGTAGCTACTCCGCTCAGATACCAATGTTCATGCAATGGCGGAACTTCAAAGCCGTGACATCATCAGGTCCGGCTTCCTATTGGCTCATGTGACGTGAGAGCTTTAAACTTGCAGGAGATGCCAGCACCCCCTTTCGAGGTAAGTATCTCTGGAAGCGGGGGGCCCCTACGGAGGTAAGTATCTCTGGAAGCGTGAGGCCCCTACGGAGGTAAGTATCTCTGGAAGCGGGGGGCCCCTACAGAGGTAAGTATCTCTGGAAGCGTGAGGCCCCTTTCGAGGTAAGTATCTCTGGAAGCGGGGGGCCCCTACAGAGGTAAGTATCTCTGGAAGCGGGGGGCCCCTACGGAGGTAAGTATCTCTGGAAGCGTGAGGCCCCTACGGAGGTAAGTATCTCTGGAAGCGGGGGATCCCTACGGAAGTAAGTATCTCTGGAAGTGGGAGGCCCCTACGGAGGTAAGTATCTCTGGAAGCGTGGGGCAAATACGGAGGTAAGTATCTCTGGAAGCGGGGGGCCCTACAGAGGTAAGTATCTCTGGAAACGGGGGGGGGGCACAGAGGTAAGTATCTCTGGAAGCAGGGGGCCCCTACGGAGGTAAGTATCTCTGGAAGCGGGGGGCCTCTACGGAGGTAAGTATCTCTGGAAGCGGGGGGCCCCTACGGAGGTAAGTATCTCTGGAAGCATGGGGCCCCTACGGAGGTAAGTATCTCTGGAAGGCGGGGGGCCCCTACGGAGGTAAGTATCTCTGGAAGCATGGGGCCCCTACGGAGGTAAGTATCTCTGGAAGCGGGGGGCCCCTACGGAGGTAAGTATCTCTGGAAGCGGGGGGGCCCTGCTTCAATCCTATGTAAAAAACATAAGAAAATAAAAAACGGCTTGGATTGCGCCCTTAACAGCCATTAAAATCAGAAGATTAAGATAGCTCACATGTGCATAGAGATACCCGGCATTACTTTATACTGTAGCATATTCATTGACCATGAAGTGTCTGACACCAGGATAAGAGTTCATTTTTGCAAATGATACGATCTTCCAATCCAAACTGGTCTATTCTCAGCATGGAACAATACACAGCCCTGACCCATTTTTGTACTATAAACACCAATTAATATAAGCACCAACAGCTCCGCAAATTCTATAAAAGGAAGCACAGGTACAAAACCTGCGTTCTGGTATTATAGAACAGAAAAAAACTGTGTGAAAGAACAGTGCGTTACACCCCTGCTGGTGGGGAGACAGCACAGTGTTACACCCTTGCGGGTGGGGAGGCAGCACAGCGTTACACCCCTGCTGGTGGGGAGGCAGCACAGTGTTACACCCCTGCGGGTGGGGAGGCAGCACAGCGTTACACCCCTGCGGGTGGGGAGGCAGCACAGCGTTACACCCCTGCGGGTGGGGAGGCAGCACAGCGTTACACCCCTGCGGGTGGGGAGGCAGCACAGTGTTACACCCCTGCGGGTGGGGAGGCAGCACAGTGTTACACCCCTGCTGGTGGGGAGGCAGCACAGTGTTACACCCCTGCGGGTGGGGAGACAGCACAGCGTTACACCCCTGCTGGTGGGGAGGCAGCACAGCGTTACACCCCTGCGGGTGGGGAGGCAGCACAGTGTTACACCCCTGCTGGTGGGGAGGCAGCACAGTGTTACACCCCTGCTGGTGGGGAGGCAGCACAGTGTTACCCCCCTGCTGGTGGGGAGGCAGCACAGTGTTACACCCCTGCTGGTGGGGAGGCAGCACAGTGTTACACCCCTGCTGGTGGGGAGGCAGCACAGTGTTACACCCCTGCTGGTGGGGAGGCAGCACAGTGTTACACCCCTGCTGGTGGGGAGGCAGCACAGCGTTACACCCCTGCGGGTGGGGAGGCAGCACAGCGTTACACCCTTGCTGGTGGGGAGGCAGCACAGCGTTACACCTCTGCGGGTGGGGAGGCCGCACAGTGTTACACCCCTGCGGGTGGGGAGACAGAACGGTGTTACACCCCTGCGGGTGGGGAGGCAGCACAGCGTTACACCCCTGCGGGTGGGGAGGCAGCACAGCGTTACACCCCTGAGGGTGGGGAGACAGCACAGCGTTACACCCCTGTGGGTGGGGAGACAGCACAGCGTTACACCCCTGCTGGTGGGGAGGCAGCACGGTGTTACACCCCTGCGGGTGGGGAGACAGCACAGCGTTACACCCCTGCTGGTGGGGAGGCAGCACGGTGTTACACCCCTGCGGGTGGGGAGACAGCACAGCGTTACACCCCTGCTGGTGGGGAGGCAGCACGGTGTTACACCCCTGCGGGTGGGGAGGCAGCACGGTGTTACACCTCTGCGGGTGGGGAGACAGCACAGCGTTACACCCCTGCGGGTGGGGAGGCAGCACGGTGTTACACCCCTGCGGGTGGGGATACAGCACAGTGTTACACCCCTGCGGGTGGGGAGGCAGCACGGTGTTACACCCCTGCGGGTGGGGAGGCAGCACGGTGTTACACCTCTGCGGGTGGGGAGACAGCACAGCGTTACACCCCTGCGGGTGGGGAGGCAGCACAGTGTTACACCCCTGCGGGTGGGGAGGCAGCACAGTGTTACACCCCTGCGGGTGGGGAGACAGCACAGTGTTACACCCCTGCGGGTGGGGAGGCAGCACAGTGTTACCCCCCTGCGGGTGGGGAGACAGCACGGTGTTACACCCCTGCGGGTGAGGAGGCAGCACAGTGTTACACCCCTGCTGGTGGGGAGGCAGCACAGCGTTACACCCCTGCTGGTGGGGAGGCAGCACAGTGTTACACCCCTGATGGTGGGGAGGCAGCACAGTGTTACACACCTGCTGGTGGGGAGGCAGCACAGTGTTACACCCCTGCGGGTGGGGAGGCAGCACAGTGTTACACCCCTGCGGGTGGGGAGGCAGCACAGCGTTACACCCCTGCTGGTGGGGAGGCAGCACAGCGTTACACCCCTGCTGGTGGGGAGGCAGCACAGTGTTACCCCCCTGCGGGTGGGGAGGCAGCACGGCGTTACACCCCTGCTGGTGGGGAGGCAGCACAGTGTTACACCCCTGCTGGTGGGGAGGCAGCACAGTGTTACACCCCTGCTGGTGGGGAGGCAGCACAGGGTTACCCCCCTGCTGGTGGGGAGGCAGCACAGGGTTACCCCCCCTGCTGGTGGGGAGGCAGCACATCATTACACTCCTGCTGGTGGGGAGGCAGCACAGTGTTACACCCCTGCTGGTGGGGAGGCAGCACAGTGTTACACCCCTGCGGGTGGGGAGGCAGCACAGTGTTACACCCCTGCGGGTGGGGAGGCAGCACGGTGTTACACCCCTGCCGGTGGGGAGGCAGCACAGTGTTACACCCCTGCTGGTGGGGAGACAGCACAGTGTTACACCCCTGCTGGTGGGGAGGCAGCACAGTGTTACACCCCTGCTGGTGGGGAGGCAGCACAGCGTTACACCCCTGCTGGTGGGGAGACAGCACAGCGTTACACCCCTGCGGGTGGGGAGGCAGCACAGTGTTACACCCCTGCGGGTGGGGAGGCAGCACAGTGTTACACCCCTGCGGGTGGGGAGGCAGCACGGTGTTACACCCCTGCGGGTGGGGAGGCAGCACAGTGTTACACCCCTGCGGGTGGGGAGGCAGCACAATGTTACACCCCTGCTGGTGGGGAGGCAGCACAGTGTTACACCCCTGCGGGTGGGGAGGCAGCACAGTGTTACACCCCTGCGGGTGGGGAGGCAGCACGGTGTTACACCCCTGCGGGTGGGGAGGCAGCACAGTGTTACACCCTTGCTGGTATGGGGAGGCAGCACACTGTTACACCGCTGCTGGTGGGGAGGTAGCACAGTGTTACACCCCTGCTGGTGGGGAGACAGCACAGTATTACACCCCTGCTGGTGGGGAGGCAGCACAGCATTACACCCCTGCTGGTGGGGAGGCAGAGGCAGCACAGTGTTACACCCCTGCTGGTATGGGGAGGCAGCACAGCGTTACACCCCTGCTGGTGGGGAGGCAGCACAGCGTTACACCCCTGCTGGTGGGGAGGCAGCACGGCGTTACACCCCTGCTGGTGGGGAGGCAGCACGGCGTTACACCCCTGCTGGTGGGGAGGCAGCACAGCGTTACACCCCTGCTGGTGGGAAGGCAGCACAGCGTTACACCCCTGCTGGTGGGGAGGCAGCACAGCGTTACACCCCTGCTGGTGGGGAGGCAGCACAGTGTTACACCCCTGCTGGTGGGGAGGCAGCACGGTGTTACACCCCTGCTGGTGGGGAGGCAGCACAGTGTTACACCCCTGCTGGTGGGGAGGCAGCACAGCGTTACACCCCTGCTGGTGGGGAGGCAGCACAGTGTTACACCCCTGATGGTGGGGAGGCAGCACAGTGTTACACCCCTGCTGGTGGGGAGGCAGCACAGTGTTACACCCCTGCGGGTGGGGAGGCAGCACAGTGTTACACCCCTGCGGGTGGGGAGGCAGCACAGCGTTACACCCCTGCTGGTGGGGAGGCAGCACAGCGTTACACCCCTGCTGGTGGGGAGGCAGCACAGTGTTACACCCCTGCTGGTGGGGAGGCAGCACAGTGTTACACCCCTGCTGGTGGGGAGGCAGCACAGGGTTACCCCCCTGCTGGTGGGGAGGCAGCACAGGGTTACCCCCCTGCTGGTGGGGAGGCAGCACATCATTACACTCCTGCTGGTGGGGAGGCAGCACAGCGTTACACCCCTGCTGGTGGGGAGGCAGCACAGCGTTACACCCCTGCTGGTGGGGAGGCAGCACGGTGTTACACCCCTGCTGGTGGGGAGGCAGCACAGTGTTACACCCCTGCTGGTGGGGAGGCAGCACAGGGTTACCCCCCTGCTGGTGGGGAGGCAGCACAGGGTTACCCCCCTGCTGGTGGGGAGGCAGCACATCATTACACTCCTGCTGGTGGGGAGGCAGCACGGTGTTACACCCCTGCTGGTGGGGAGGCAGCACAGTGTTACACCCCTGCTGGTGGGGAGGCAGCACAGTGTTACACCCCTGCTGGTGGGGAGGCAGCATGGCGTTACACCCCTGCCGGTGGGGAGGCAGCACGGTGTTACACCCCTGCTGGTGGGGAGGCAGAACGGTGTTACACCCCTGCGGGTGGGGAGGCAGCACGGTGTTACACCCCTGCTGGTGGGGAGGCAGAACGGTGTTACACCCCTGCGGGTGGGGAGGCAGCACAGCGTTACACCCCTGCGGGTGGGGAGGCAGCACGGTGTTACACCCCTGCGGGTGGGGAGGCAGCACAGTGTTACCCCCCTGCGGGTGGGGAGACAGCACGGTGTTACACCCCTGCGGGTGGGGAGGCAGCACAGTGTTACACCCCTGCTGGTGGGGAGACAGCACAGTGTTACACCCCTGCTGGTGGGGAGACAGCACAGCGTTACACCCCTGCTGGTGGGGAGGCAGCACAGTGTTACACCCCTGCCGGTGGGGAGGCAGCACAGCGTTACACCCCTGCTGGTGGGGAGGCAGCACAGCGTTACACCCCTGCGGGTGGGGAGGCAGCACAGTGTTACACCCCTGCGGGTGGGGAGGCAGCACAGTGTTACACCCCTGCGGGTGGGGAGGCAGCACAGTGTTACACCCCTGCGGGTGGGGAGGCAGCACGGTGTTACACCCCTGCGGGTGGGGAGGCAGCACGGTGTTACACCCCTGCGGGTGGGGAGGCAGCACAATGTTACACCCCTGCTGGTGGGGAGGCAGCACAGTGTTACACCCCTGCGGGTGGGGAGGCAGCACAGTGTTACACCCCTGCGGGTGGGGAGGCAGCATGGTGTTACACCCCTGCGGGTGGGGAGGCAGCACAGTGTTACACCCTTGCTGGTATGGGGAGGCAGCACACTGTTACACCGCTGCTGGTGGGGAGGTAGCACAGTGTTACACCCCTGCTGGTGGGGAGGCAGCACAGCGTTACACCCCTGCTGGTGGGGAGGCAGAGGCAGCACAGTGTTACACCCCTGCTGGTATGGGGAGGCAGCACAGCGTTACACCCCTGCTGGTGGGGAGGCAGCACAGCGTTACACCCCTGCTGGTGGGGAGGCAGCACGGCGTTACACCCCTGCTGGTGGGGAGGCAGCACGGCGTTACACCCCTGATGGTGGGGAGGCAGCACGGCGTTACACCCCTGCTGGTGGGAAGGCAGCACAGCGTTACACCCCTGCTGGTGGGGAGGCAGCACGGTGTTACACCCCTGCTGGTGGGGAGGCAGCACAGCGTTACACCCCTGCTGGTGGGGAGGCAGCACGGTGTTACACCCCTGCTGGTGGGGAGGCAGCACGGTGTTACACCCCTGCTGGTGGGGAGGCAGCACGGTGTTACACCCCTGCTGGTGGGGAGGCAGCACGGTGTTACACCCCTGATGGTGGGGAGGCAGCACAGCGTTACACCCCTGCTGGTGGGGAGGCAGCACAGCGTTACACCCCTGCTGGTGGGGAGGCAGCACAGCGTTACACCCCTGCTGGTGGGGAGGCAGCACAGTGTTACACCCCTGCTGGTGGGGAGGCAGCACAGTGTTACACCCCTGATGGTGGGGAGGCAGCACAGTGTTACACACCTGCTGGTGGGGAGGCAGCACAGTGTTACACCCCTGCGGGTGGGGAGGCAGCACAGTGTTACACCCCTGCGGGTGGGGAGGCAGCACAGCGTTACACCCCTGCTGGTGGGGAGGCAGCACAGTGTTACACCCCTGCTGGTGGGGAGGCAGCACAGGGTTACCCCCCTGCTGGTGGGGAGGCAGCACAGGGTTACCCCCCTGCTGGTGGGGAGGCAGCACATCATTACACTCCTGCTGGTGGGGAGGCAGCACGGTGTTACACCCCTGCTGGTGGGGAGGCAGCACAGTGTTACACCCCTGCTGGTGGGGAGGCAGCACAGTGTTACACCCCTGCTGGTGGGGAGGCAGCATGGCGTTACACCCCTGCCGGTGGGGAGGCAGCACGGTGTTACACCCCTGCTGGTGGGGAGGCAGAACGGTGTTACACCCCTGCGGGTGGGGAGGCAGCACGGTGTTACACCCCTGCTGGTGGGGAGGCAGAACGGTGTTACACCCCTGCGGGTGGGGAGGCAGCACAGTGTTACACCCCTGCGGGTGGGGAGGCAGCACGGTGTTACACCCCTGCTGGTGGGGAGGCAGCACAGTGTTACACCCCTGCTGGTGGGGAGGCAGCACGGTGTTACACCCCTGCTGGTGGGGAGGCAGAATGGTGTTACACCCCTGCTGGTGGGGAGACAGCAGAAGGATCCATTGGATATGGCGAGACATACAGCTGAGCGACTGAGAATCCATCGTACAGGTTCCATTTATCATTCTTACGGGCAGCTTAGCCACGAAGAATAGGGCTCCTGTGGTTTCCCCCTCCCCATGTGTGTAGGGGTATATATGTAGGGTGAGATACCACCAGCTACCTGTATACCACTGTCCCTAGGTAATTCAGCAAACAGCTGCCACAGTGTACAATAGGACCACTGGTATACTCAATAATTTGTTGTATTTATTGCATTGTGAATGTGCATTGTACATATGTTCTACATTCAATGTATATGGCCACCAACACATATACTGTGTGGCAACTGCAGGCATATATACAACATACCTGTTTTTAGATTCATTCAGAGTTCTCCCATATGGTATAACTGATACCTACCCTCAGCCCACATCAGTCATTTGTTTACAGTCTGAGCTGTACAGCACTGTATACTCATACAGGAGTCGATTGGATACTGTTATCTGTACTATATCACTGTAGCGCTCTACATCTACTGATCTGTAAAATACTGCGTATCTATGCAGCGGCCTATTTGACACTGCTATTGGCTATATCGCAAAGAGTATTCTAGTGTTCGAGACTCATGAGCACTTGTGTTTTAGTTATATCTATAACAGTATTCAGTGCTTGATACTCAGGTCCACATTTGTCAAGTACATTAGTATATTAGGTGTACTGAGTTATTTCTGAAATAGGTGACACAGTCACCTGATCGTTAGGTATTGATTCTGACACGTCTGTTGTATTGGGAATCGGATATATGGTCAGCGGAGATTTAGTTCATAGGGCACCTATTTCCTTCATCCCTCTGTGTGTAGGGGTATGTATCTAGGGGCACTTATTTAATTCCGATTCCCTACCCATCGGACCACTGCACACTGGTCCCTCTCACAGCAACCTTGGGCAACTGTGCCGGTCTTATTGGCAATAATATGTGGCTTGTGAGTTGTGTTGAACGTTTGTTGTCTATATGTGGTTCCTATTATTTTAATATTCATTATTAAATTGATTTGAACAATTACTCATATTACAATTCAATTATGCGGGACTACATGTGCCTTTCACTGTGGACCTGTATATAGTGTAATATTGGTTGTGTCACTGTCTTATACAAGATCTTTACTCCAACATGTAACACTACAATGAGCAACGAGTGCATGTAATTGGGATCCTTCAGCTGTCTCCCCACATAGGTGGGTGTTCTTTGACACAGTTTTTTCTGTTCTATAATTCCCCTCCCTAATACACCTGCTCATTCTTTAGGTCCAGCAGGTATCTCCTTGGTTTGTTTCACTACTTGTGGTATTGCAGAATTGTAGAGGTCATGATATCTACATTTGAACCTTGAAGAATGGCAAGTTTTCTTTTTCCTTCCTAATTTGTTTGGGTTAAATGTGAGGCGTGTTCTGGTTATACTCTATATAAAGCAACATAAGACAGGCTTCCCACCACTTCACACCTGACAGATTTGTATGCCAAGGAAGGAGGAAAAGTCATGGTCCGTGATCTTGGTACATCTTAATATAACATGTGCTCCAAGTAACTCCTCCACTAACTATTCCTGTTGCTTCCTAATTAACGGTGTCCAGCAAACGAAGGGGAGAATACAGAACAGTGTATCTATTGGGATATCTACTTTCACTCACTCACTTTCTTCTGCATTGGGAGTTTGACTCAAAAGCATGGAGGCTGGGATTTTTCCCATATTGACAATAACTTTTATCGGAATTAACTTCCATAATTGTCTAATCTCATTTACAAACAAATTCCTCAAAGTGCAGGTCTCCTCTAGGACAGAGGTACACAGTGCAGGTCTCTTCTAGGACAGAGACACACAGTGCAGGTGTCCTCTGGGACAGAGACACACAGTGCAGGTATCCTCTGGGACAGAGGTACACAGTGCAGGTCTCCTCTAGGACAGAGGGACACAGTGCAGGTCTCCTCTAGGACAGGGATACACAGTGCAGGTCTCCTCTAGGACAGAGGTACACAGTGCAGGTCTCCTCTAGGACAGAGGTACACAGTGCAGGTCTCCTCTAGGACAGAGGTACACAGTGCAGGTCTCCTCTAGGACAGAGGTACACAGTGCAGGTCTCCTCTAGGACAGAGGTACACAGTGCAGGTCTCCTCTAGGACAGAGGTACACAGTGCAGGTCTCCTCTAGGACAGAGGTACAAAGTGCAGGTCTCCTCTAGGACAGAGGTACACAGGGCAGGTCTCCTCTAGGACAGAGGTACAAAGTGCAGGTCTCCTCTAGGACAGAGGTACACAGTGCAGGTCTCCTCTAGGGCAGAAGTACAAAGTGCAGGTCTCCTCTAGGACAGAGGTACAACGTGCAGGTCTCCTCTAGGACAGAGATACAAAGTGCAGGTCTCCTCTAGGACAGAGATACACAGTGCAGGTCTCCTCTAGGACAGAGATACACAGTGCATGTCTCCTCTAGGACAGAGGTACACAGTGCAGGTCTCCTCTAGGACAGAGGTACAAAGTGCAGGTCTCCTCTAGGACAGAGGTACACAGTGCAGGTCTCCTCTAGGACAGAGGTACACAGTGCATCTCTACTCACACGTTCACAATGCGATTCTCCATATATTGTAACAAAAACAGAGGAGGAACAACTGGTCCCATATGGACCTTTCATCAGGTGGGAACTGAAACGCTGTTTCTCCTCTGCTCTTGGCTGTTACAATAGAGACCTGCACTTTGAGGAATTTGTTTGTCTATGTTGTGCTGGATGCACACGCAGGATTCTCCTCGCCCGAAACTGTTTCCCTGCACTTTGAAATTGTACTATATATTTAATCCTCATTTACTACATGCAGCCACCTGCTAATTTCAGTGGGTTTGCCTAAACATTGTAGGATCTGAATGTAAATCAGTTCCATTTCCCTATGCCATCCATGGCTCTAGACACCTCTTTCAGCTGCCATCATTCAGTCTCTTTTGCTGGCTAAGCGCTAATCTTCTATTAGAAGTATTGTTTAATAGATTTGCCAAGTCATAGGGAGGATTGAGGGAATTATTCAACAACCAACAGATGCTTCAGGGCTGAAAGGAATCAACCGGGATTGCGGTTACAGAACGTGCAGGATTTAGTTGCAGAATGAGTACAATAGGCATGGGCTTTTGATGGACCATTAACTGATGACATGATTGTGACGATAGCTTTGTAACAGGCTATTAATAATACACACCAAATATCACTGGGTTGAACTGAACGAGGCTTAGATATGATAAAATGTAATTTATTCCTTGAAAAAGGTGAACACACGAGATTATACAAATAACAGAAAAAATATGGACACTCACTTAAGATGGAAATTATGAAATAGTCAGAAATCGTGACTAGCAGTTCATACAGCAATCTTGAGAATCACAAAAGACACGAAAGACATGAAGGACAATAGCCATAGGCTAAGCCTGGTTCTTATACAATTATTTCCCATTGAACACAACCTAAACCCAGCCCATCTCATAAATCAGTGGTGAGGTTGCCAGTTTTCCTCAGAGTAAAACTCCTCCCACCCAAGGACGTTTAAAAACTGCTTTTCCTACCTAAATAACTTCATAACTTCAGTTCAGTCGTACTTACTGGCACGCGAGACACATTAATACATTCCGGCACGCATGACGCTCCCAATAAGACTAAATATTACCGTGTAATATTAAAATTAAGAGAGATATTAATATCTGTCTCTTAGTACCGGCGAGACATCATGTGTCTGTAATCATTATTTGCGGCTCGGTCCCCCGGTTACACATATGTAACTCTTAGCATGTTCAGCCGAGGACATCTCATAATATTCTTATATTTAATAAGGTCACTCATTCTGAGATCTCCTTGCCTAACCGCACCCCTGGCCCCCATCAAGAAATCCTTTGAAGCTGGGCTGTGTGTAGTGAACATTTGTCACCGGTGCTATATTTCACACCCAATGCCCCAGCCGGGGTCCTAGCTGTCTCTACCAGCAATATGTGTTAACATACACCAAACCTCCTCTGTACTTTTCACACCCAACTTCAATCAAGCCTGTTGAAGCCCAGATATTCCTGAAAAGACCCCACACAATTGTATTTTCCTAAACTGTAGCTCATTAACCTCTTAAGCCTCCCGCATCAATCCCAGTGTATGTGTTGGTGCAACACTGGAACAGAAACAATACATTTTTACAGGGGAATATACATTAGGATGCTGAAGCAAGGTAAAAACAAATTACTGGACCCCAGTTAACCCCTTGCTTCCCAGGTGAGAGTAGAGGGTGGCCAAATGGGGTGTAACCCCTTTAATCCCGGGCCAAATCCCCTCTCTCTTGACAATGATAGCGCTGAAGGACCGGCTCAGTGAGTAAAGACACTGATTCTGATAACAATGACCCTGCTTCAATTCCCGGTGTCAGCTCCTTGTGACCTTGGGCAAGTCACTTTATCTCCCTGTGCCTCAGGCACCAAAATCATAGATTGTAAGCTCACCTGGGAGGGTCTGTGTCTGTAATATTCCTATGTGCTGCGTACCGCGCGCTGTACTGTAATTGTGAAGCTCCTTTGATGATCATTGGGAGAAAAGCGCTATATGCAATGTCTTGTATATAATGTATACCCGGCTCATTATGTAACTGTATGTGTAACCATGTATTATTTGTCTTAACCCTGTGCCCAGGACATACGTGAAAATGAGAGGTAACTCTCACTGTATCACTTCCTGGTAAAATATTTTATAAATAAATAAATATGAAATAAAAGAATGTAAAAGCTATATAATATATATAAATAAATGCATGTTAAGGACACAAGACTTCCGTTGTTTGGAGATGACTGGTCCAGGCGTCTTTTATTTTTTTACAGAATGTTTGTTTTTTACTTTTTTTATACAGGAGATTAGCAATAAATATGAATGAAGAGGAAGCCAGTTTGTAGATGCAGTTAAACAAATTATTTAATACAGGGGTCCCCAACTCCAGTCCCCCCCGGAGCCGAAATTAACGCAGTTCAGTTCCAGAGACCCCCTGCTTCTATCCTGTAATAATAAGAATAAATGACATGTAATTGCGCAGTGCTGCATGTTCTGCTACTTTAAACTTATTAACCCAAACCTCTCTTGAAGTTTGACACCACCTGAAACCTGGCACATTTTACTGACAAAAAGAGGATGGAAAATGAAAAGAAATGAAATATTGCCAGTTGCAAAGGCAAAAGTTTAATTCACTGATTATAATACTGTATTCCTCTGAGTGACGGCTGCAGTAACCACTCAACTAATCACTCCTTATGCAAATGATGGAAGCATCATAAAAATAATGGGATTTTTTGGCCAAGAACAATTTGACTGGCCATCTCATCAGACAGAGAATGACCCCCCTTAATATTGTATTGTATGCCTTTATTTATATAGCACCAAAAGTGGACTCGGCGCTTCACAAAGAATACAGTACAGGGAATTATAATAATACAATAAGTGCAGCAAAAATCAGACAATAGGAAAGGAAATCCCTGCCCCGAAGAGCTTACAATCTAAGAGGTTTGTGGGGAAACTTACAGAGAGAGCAGGTGAGGGAATAAGTGCTGTAGATGGGTGTGCTTGGCCACAATGGGTGGTATAAGTGACTGTGGGACAGTAGCCATGAGTGCAGGCTGTTGGGATGCTTGATTTGTGGGGCAAGTTTTAAGGTTAATCAGTGTTAAATGAAAAGGCTAACACCATTTACAGGGGAAGAGATGACAAGGAGGCGTGGGTAAGATCAGGTGTGTATGTCTGTGTTCAGGCTTTGGGGAGATCCCCAGCAGCAGGAAGGAGTAGATAGATGGTGTGAATAGAGGATTTGTGGGGTTGTTTTTTATTGAGGGGTAAAGAAGTTGTTGGGAGAGAGGTGTATAAATAATGGTGCAGTGGGGAGTGGGGATGTTGGAGAGAACAGGGATGTTCACAAAGGAGCGAGGAAACAATAAACAGAAAAAGAAATAGGGAGGGCATAGTGAGACGCAGGAGGAGAGACTGGTCTGGTATTGGAGGCTAGGAAGAGTACAAAGAATCATCGCTTTTAGAAAGAAAAGTTCTCACAGTTGTAAAGTTGTTGTTCAGAGTTCAGATCCTCCTCAATCTTCACCTCCAATTTCAACTCCAAGATTAACTCTGCTACACACTTTGATGTTACACAGCCACATGGCTCACAGCCAAAGTATCCTGCCTTAAGTATGCTAAAACACAGCCATATTGACTAATAATTAAGGGAGGGGTCTGCCTAATCAACAGACACACCAAATTGTTAATTAAATTTTAGGATCTTGCAAATTGATGGTAGAATCCAGTTCACAAATATTCATTTAAACATCATAACACCTTTAAATTCCAAAAAGGGCTATCTGTCGCCCATATAAACATCCGGAGCCTGCTGCCCAAACTGGACGAACTAAGGGCATGGTGCCTTATGCATAAACCCAAAGCCATCGTTCTTACAGAAACATGGCTAACCCATAAAACCCCTGATGCAAATATCGCCATTCAGGGATACTCCATTTTTAGGAGAGATAGGTCAAAGAGAGGAGGAGGGGTGTTATTTTATATTGCAGACACATTACAATTTACACTGTTAAATTGCCCCCCAAGCCCACGCTCTTTTGAAATTCTAGTTGGCAAAATCTGCCTCCCCTTTTCTAAGCCCGTCTTGTCACTGGCATCTACCGCCCCCCTAAAGTCCCTCTACAATCCCTGGCTGATATCACCCAGTTTCTTGGCTCCATTTCCTCTCTGAACGAGAAGAGTGAGCTGCTAGTTCTTGGGGATTTCAACTTCAACTGGCTTGACCCTAAAAACCATAAAATCCAGATACAACTCAAGTCACTTAACCTATCGCAACTCATTTCCCAACCCACACGGACAAACCTGAAATCGCATAACCATTCCTTGCTAGACTGGATTCTCTCCTCAAACCCCAGCAGAATCCAATCCTCTAGCATCCTTCCGGACATTTTCAGTGACCATGCAATAGTGTACTATGTAAGGAAAATTAAAACGCCCCATTCAAGCCCTAAAGTTCTCCTCACTAGAACATTTAAAAACTTTAACCCACAACAGTTTCTGGATGACCTTACCAACTGCCCATGGCAGAGAATCGATTTAATTCCTGACCCTGATTCTGCACTCCACTATTTCCAATCCGAGTTCTTAAAACTCTGCGATACCCATGCTCCACTACGCAAAATAAGGGTACGGGGGGCCCATCTTCCATGGGTTACAACTGACCTTATTGCACTCTACCAGCTCAGGGATACCTTGTGGAAAAGCTACAAATTAACTGGCACTACCAAGGATCTCAATCACTACAGATGCCAGCGGAACATGTGCACAAGGCAAACAAGGCACGCAAAAGCACAATATTACTCTGACAATCTCCACCAAAATACATCAAACCCAGCTAACTTCTGGAAGATTATCAACAATATATTCCAGCCTCCTAACCATTAACAACCAAGTAATATCACTAAGGGGGATATTACTCTGACAAACCCCACTGACATTGCAAATGTATTCAATGATTACTTTGTGGGGTGTGCCACTAACTTATTAGCGAAACGCAGCCCAAACCACAAACCTGAATCTCATCCTGGGAGTGCCCACATAGCCCCACCCCTTCCCAACACTGCCCACAATTTTCAATTTGGCCCGGTATCTGAAGAGGAGATTACACAAGCGCTCCTCAAACTAAAACTAAGCAGACAATGCGGACCTGACTTGCTACAATCTAGGTTCCTACGACTTGGTGCCCCAGCCATTGCCAAAGCAATTGCTTCCATAGTCACCTCTATCCTGTCTGCTGGCCATATCCCTAAGACCTGGAAAACTGCCAGAGTTGTCCCAATCTTCAAAAGTGGGGACAAAAACACTGTCTCAAACTACAGACCAATCTCACTTCTCCCAATTCTATCCAAAGTCATGGAAAAATGTGTCCACTCCCAAGTAAACGACTACTACACCAAGACAAATTTCCCTAGCCAATTCCAATCTGGCTTTCGTCCCAAACACTCCACCGTAACTACCCTGCTAAAAGTTTGCAATGAAATCCAGTGTGGAATGGAACGGGGACAACTCACTGGTGCAGTATTCCTAGATTTTGCAAAGGCTTTTGACACAGTTGATCATGCTATCCTGCTTAACAAACTCCAGAGCTCTGGAATAGGGAAGCATGCTTTAAACTGGTTTCAGTCCTACCTGTCAGGAAGATCCCAACATGTGTCCATCTCAGGCTCTAACTCCAACCCCCTGGATATCACCTGTGGTGTCCCGCAAGGCTCTGTTCTGGGGCCCCTACTCTTCTCAGTGTTCATTAATGATCTTCCCACAGCTTGTAAGGAAGCCTCAATACACATGTATGCAGATGACACATTCCTATATGCACACAGCCATAGCCTCTCTGATCTTCAACACATACTTCAATCTGACTTTTTGAGACTCGAAAACTGGATTTCCCAAAACAAACTGTTTTTAAACACTGACAAGACTGTAACAATGGTATTTGGGACCAAGACTAAATTCTTAAAGCTTCCAGCGACTGAGCTCCATATTAGAACCAACACTAACACCACCCTAACCCCTGTCACTAGTTTTAAATACCTGGGCTTATGGTTTGACTCCCACTTAACATTCGGGATGCACATTGATACCCTGACAACCAAGACCTGTGCCAAACTAGGGGTACTTTACAGGAACAAATCCTCCCTAAGTCTCCTGGTCAAAAAGCGTATCGCACAGCAGATGCTAATGCCAATTATTGACTATGGAGACATAGTATATGGCACGGCACCTCAAACCCACCTTAGCAAACTTGACACCCTCTACAATTCAATTTGTCGTTTTGTTCTCCAATGCAACTACAACACACATCACTGCGAAATGCTCAAAGAACTAGATTGGTCATCACTAGAGTCTAGGCGCAAAGTTCACCTTTCCTGTCTTGCCTTCAAATACTTTCTGGGCAAGCTACCAAGCTACCTGAACAAGCTCCTCACCCCTACCACATGCAGCACCTATCACCTGAGATCTGACTCCAAAAGACTGTTCATGGTCCCAAGGCTCAACAAAGTATCCGGCCGTTCCTCCTTCTCTTACCGTGCACCCCAAAACTGGAACAACCTACCAGAGACTCTCACATCCACCACCAGTTTAAGTTCTTTCAAATCTAAGGCTGTCTCACATTTTAATCTGGTCTGTAACTGTTACATACGCCCATAACATATATTTTCTTTAACTGTGCATGCAATGTCTTGTATATAATGTATACCCTGTTCATTTATGTAACTGTATTTGTAACCATGTATTATTTGTCTTAACTCTGTGCCCAGGACATGCGTGAAAACGAGAGGTAACTCTCAATGTATTACTTCCTGGTAAAATATTTTATAAATAAATTGGTGATCTTTGATACACATCCCTCAGTACATTCACGTTCTGTAACCTTATGTTTTATGATAAAACAAAGGCTTGTTCGCTTGTTCGCTTGTTCAAACATACTTAATGATGCATGCAGGAATACTTGCTGAGTGCATGGAAACCCTCTAGCTTGCGGTGCATTCCTACCTTATAATCTATATTACAGACTGAAGGAAAAACTTACTTTGTTTACACTCGGATTTTTGGTGAGCTATAAATTTGTGGGCGCAGCTGCACTTCCCAACATAATCTTACAATACAGCGACAACACAAACATCTTCTCTCGCGAAGGTGAGCAAAAGTGAGCAGAAAAGAAGCACAATATTAACACTAAAAGTACTGCAGAGCCAGGGGGTCCACAGGTTGAGGGCCACCTGTGATGAAGCAGGGACCGATTGAGCCACCTGTGCTGAAGCAGGTATACCCTAAATGCCTAACCTGTTGGTAGCCCTTAAGGACTGGAGTTGGCCACCCCTGTATTATCCAATGTTGATTTTGAATTCACCCCAAATCCCCAGTTTGTGAAAGTTCTGAAGTTGCGACTTGCAAACTGCTGGGATTATGCTCAGGGCTCACACACCAGGTCCTTCTGCATTCGCAGACTCTGATCTGTGCTCAATATGTTGGCCATTCGCTAGCTGCCTAGCGAGTATTTTCCACCCTGTCAAAATCTGCTAATTTGGCGGCTTCATTAACCCTTTGGGGATTAGAGAATCTATTCGCCAGGAATTGAATTCGATAAAAAAAATTTTTTTTTTTAAATGTGTCTGTCCTGTATTTGGGGACACTGTCTAAAAAAAATAGAGGTAATACTGGACATGTACTGTACCAATATTGCCTCTCTAGATATAGTGACCTGACCATCTTGGGGGGGGTGGGGGCACAGGGATTAGCTGCTGCCCGGTAATGCAGCCAATCAGGAGGAGGTGTCAGGAGCCCGGGGGTGGGGCCAAGGAGAGGAGGAAACAGCATGGAGGTGAGAGGGGTGTGTATGTGTGTGTGTCTTGAGTGTGTGTGTCGAGCATGTCACACCTTTCACCATTGTGTCCAGTATTTTTGGAGAAGTCACCAGGTAATCCTATGTGGAACTGAATTTAAATTCCTAATAACGTGTACATTTAGGATTGGTTTTGAAAACGACATTGCAAATTTAATGGTATTTTTTCTTTGTTCTTTTAAATGTGCTGCAAAATTATTCAGCAACTATACACTTAAATCCCATCATAAGTTAAGTTGAGAATTCCTTTAGGTTCGTTTAAATTTGGTTAAGAAACACTGATCTAGAATCTAACATATTTGTTACTTGTCTGTTGGTCGGTTTTCTTAACAATTTGCGTGTACATGGTGATGGATCTGCTTCAGCAAGTACATAAATACTTTGTCTTTGGCTTGTACAAGGTACTAATTTGTATACACAACATGGTTATAGAGCTGGGTGAAGCTGGGTAACCACATTACAAGTCACTGGCATGTGACTAGAATGCAAATACACATTTGCACATTTTATAGACTCAAGATTTGAATGTAAAATCCGTTTTTTTTGTACGTTCGATTCCGCGCACAATTCTGTGTAAAGAACAGACCCAAAGAATAAGTTCAATGCTCTGCTAATAAGTAGTTTCCACTATTATGCAAAGTCTTGCAACGCTAGGTACTGCATATAAGAGGGGATTTCGTGTTTAAAAGAGCAATCCGAGTAGGCCGGTTTTTATTTTTATTTACATAAATTTGAAACATGGAGTCTCTGGAGCTGAACCCCATTCATTTCAGCTCTGGGGACCCCCTGCTTCCCAAGTTAGACCTCTGAAAGGGGGTGCCGGTATCTCGGCAAAGTTTAAAGCTCCTGCGTCACGTGGGCCAGTAGGAAGCCAAACCGGATGACATCACAGCTTCCTATTGGCCAGCAGGACGCGGTCAACACTTTGAAAATGCTGCCATTACATGAACCGCAGCTAGTGAGCCGGAGCAGCTACCGACACCCCCTTCGGAGGTCTGTATCTTTGACATCAGGGGGTTCCCGGAGCTGAAATGAATGGGGTTCAGTTCCGGACACCCCCTGCTTCAATCCTGTGTAAAACAAAGACACCAATGACATCAGAAATCCAAGATGGCCTCCTCCTGACAAGAAAATACAGACGGCTCAATAATTGTATGGGTTAGATTTCATTTTATACGGCTCTGTAATGGGCTCTGGGAGAACCCCGGCAGTCTAAAGATTACCATGGTAACCTCATAAGCGAGAGTATAAGGCTGCGGCCAGGGTGGAGTGAACCCACCGCGCGATTAGATTGGCGACTCTGGATGCACACGTCCAACGTGCGGTTGCGTGCTCGCTGCTTGGCGAGACAGCCACATTTGATTTGGCTGCTCGCTGATGTGCCACAATGCCTCAATGAGGGCGAACCAGCTCTGTGACATCACCGCCGCGCCCCCCCACCCGCGCGCCCTGAACAAGCTGGCCAGGAATCGCCCGGCCAAGCAGAGCGCATGACGAGCTCCCAGCCTGGCCGCTGCCTAAGGCCTCGGCCATGTTAACTGCTTGCTTGCTGAAGCGTGCTGACGCGCGCTCCCGCTCAGCACTGAGCCCCTACAGCCGCAATTAGAGCGGCTTTAGTAGGGGCTCGCCTACGCTTCCGTAAGCGCGTGTAAGCGCAGGTCTTAGCAGATTTTAAAATTCCCCCGATTACCGGCGCGACAGGCCGGTCATGTGAGCGGTTCGCCCCATGAGGGCAAACCAGCTCCGTGACGCCACTGGCCCGCCCCATGACGGAGCGCAACCGCAAGGCCAGGGAAAGCACCTGCTTTCCCTGCGCCTCAGCACGCAAGCGAAGAGCCTGGACAAGGCCTAAGAAACATCATGATTTTTATCACTTAACCTTTTGAGTGCCCCAATACATAGCCACTACGTCATGAGGGCTGGCACTCCTTTTACTGCTTCTGCCAACTTGTTCACTAAAGTGATGCTTCATATAGGTCTAATTCCCTCACACATTGACTGGATGTTTATTGAATACAAAAACACACACAGGGCCCGACAAACTGGGCCAAAACCCACTCGCCCCCTTCCCCCCCATGACACTTACCTGCGGCGGGGGCCGGTTGCGGGGTCCTGACGGCATCTCCCGGCCTTCTGGTGTCTTGTCGCCTAGAAAATCATGTTTTTCTCCTGCAGCACTATTCAAAATGGTCGCGCGGCATCATACGACGCTGCGTTGCCATGGCAACTGGACGCTGTGATGTCACGTGGTGCCGCATGACGTGATGCCACATGACGTCACGCAGCGCCCCATTACCATGGCATCATACAACGCTGCGTGGCCATTTTGAATAGTGCTGCAGGAGAAAAACATGATTTTAAAGATGAAGACGGGAAAGACCGGGAGACGCTGGGGGACACAGCAGCAGGTAAGCAGTCGACTGGCCACAATGCAGTCGCCCCGGTACATATGGAAGTCTTTGCAGCAAAATCCCATACGTTTTCCCAATCCTCTCTGTCTATGTCTATGTTCAAATCTGCTGCCCATTTGAGCATATACTCATGATCTGGTAAATTTGCTGTCATCTCCATTCCAGCGTATATTTTGGTTATTAGACCTTTTTGATGAGTGCTGTTTTGACACAGCCTCTCAAAGTTTGTGAGAGGGGGAAATTCTAACTTTGGGGATATTTTTTGTAGGAAATGTCTAATTTGGAGATATTTGAACATGTCCAATTCTGGTGCTGCATATTTGGTTCGCAAATCCTGAAAGCTCAAGAACTTCCCGTCACTCAGTAGGTCAGCAATCGCCTCGATGAAACACTGATTTTTAACACTATATAGCTTGGTTTGTCTATTTGCGCCCTCTATTCACTTTTGTTTTGCTCTATTTTTATATATCTTTGTGTGAGATTAGGCATTTTCTGGCTGCATTTAGGGACCTATATTTTTTGCATTATTCTGATTTTTTGCGCAATTTCACTACACACACACACACACACACACACACACACACACACACACACACACACACACACACACACACACACACACACACACACACACACACACACAACGGGCAGACAATAAATATGACATAATAATTGTGTTACATTATAACATTAATTGTATCAAATTAAAATGAAAAAGTATTTACATCTGCCCTCATATTTCATAGCAGGTATTATTACCATGGCAACCGCAGACCTTCCCCACTTCCGGGAAGAACCCATCCCCACCCGTAACAGCGCCAGTGACCGACGTCACCACGCGGCTAGTGACTGACCCGGCGTGGGTCTCGGCGACTCTATGGTTACAGGTAGAGACAGAAAGTATGCGGCTTTGCCTCTCTCACCTGCGGGGAAAGGGAAAAGGGGGAGGAGACTCTCTGGTACTCCCGGCTCCGCACTCTATGGTTTCTGTTAACGTCACATGGGTGTACAAAGATGGCGGACGTGGAGTGAGTGGTCTAAGCGAGGGGAATTTATACGGGTGTTTTAGATGGCGGGGGGCAGCCCGGCCTGCCAGGCACAGGGGAAGCGTGGGGTTATAAGGAAGGCTGCGTGTATTGTGTGGGTTCCCCAGTCATGTACCCGTCCTGCCATCTACTCACCTGTCAGTAGTGGTCCTGTCTGTTCTTGAATGCAAGGACCCCAGCCCTGTCACATAAGGGACTCCAGCCCTGTCACATAAAGGACCCAGCCCTCTCCCATAAGAGCCCGCAGCCCTCTCCCATAAGAGCCCGCAGCCCTGTCACATAGGGGACCCCAGCCCTCTCCCATAAGAGCCCGCAGCCCTGTCACATAAGGGACCCCAGCCCTCTCCCATAAAGGACCACTGCCATGTCACATTAGGGACCCCGGCCTTGTCACATTAGGGACCCCGGCCTTGTCACATTAGGGACCCCAGCCCTGTCACATCAGGGACCGCAGCCCTGTCACATAAGGGACTCCAGCCCTGTCACATAAAGGACCCAGCCCTCTCCCATAAGAGCCCGCAGCCCTGTCACATAGGGGACCCCAGCCCTCTCCCATAAGAGCCCGCAGCCCTGTCACATAAGGGACCCCAGCCCTCTCCCATAAAGGACCACTGCCATGTCACATTAGGGACCCCGGCCTTGTCACATTAGGGACCCCAGCCCTGTCACATCAGGGACCGCAGCCCTGTCACATAAGGGACCCCAGCCCTGTCACATAGGGGACCGCAGCCCTGTCACATAGGGGACCGCAGCCCTGTCACATAGGGGACCGCAGCCCTGTCACATAAGGGACCGCAGCCCTGTCACATAAGGGACCCCAGCCCTGTCACATAAGGGACCCCAGCCCTGTCACATAAGGGACCCCAGCCCTGTCACACAAGGGACCCCAGTCCTCTCCCACAAGGGACCCCAGTCCTCTCCCACAAGGGACCCCAGTCCTCTCCCACAAGGGACCCCAGCCCTCTCCCACAAGGGACCCCAGCCCTCTCCCACAAGGGACCCCAGCCCTCTCCCATCAGGGACCGCAGCCCTCTCTCATAATTGACCCCAGTCCTCTACCATAATTGACCCCAGCCCTCTCCCATAAGGCACCCCTTTTCAAGAGTGGTTCCCCGGGGCTCCCTAAAAAGTTCCCTGCAATATTAAGGTCATTTGAAAATCGAACCTAATACAGAAGAAATTACAATGCATCTGATCTCAGACGCGCTATTAGAGAAGGTTGGGGTGTCCTTGGGGTTTCTTACAGTACATATATTTCAGACGTGCTATTAGATAGGGTTGGGACGTCCTCAGAATTTCACGTAGGGTTGCTTGTCAAAATTTTTTTGGAAACCACTAGCATAGGCACTATATTGGAGATATAGGGTTCCGGGACATACCTGTGAAATTATCTAAAACCCCTTCCCTGCCAGATGCAAAGTGTTGTGGGCCCTTCTGGCAGCGACAGGGTTAATCATGCCATTGACTGGAACTGGTACAAGGGGATTTTAATCGGAGAGATTGTTGGGGGGGGCGAGAAATGAGTTTAAAAAAACGCCTCTAAATTGAAGGAAATCATCCTGGGAGTCAGCAGAGTAACCGCAGGGCAGTATGCGTTCTTTAGCAAGATTTCCACGGGAGCCAGATCAGAACCAAACGGACTCGAAGAGCCACTTGAGTTATAATGTAGTTTTGGATACATTTAAAGCTGTATAAAGTATATACTTTTAAACTTAACAAGTGTTGATAATATCAGTACTACATCTATTTACATTACCATAACTTACAAGTGAGTTTCACTGTGGGGGAAGAAAAAGATGCACCTGTTAAGGTAACTACAATGAAATTAACAGGAGCAGCCAGCCCAGCGGTCCCTTTAAACCCCCCCACGGGCTGTCCGGTGAAAAGACCTGCGCTGAATGGCTGATCTTGAAGCGCTATTCACCGTAATGCTTGTTACCGGCTGCTAACGGCTATTGCAGTGTAGTGAATCGTCAACTCGTGGGCCTATCATTGGTGACCTTGTATTGTTGAATAAAGTCCATAACTTGTGCTCTCGATGTCTTTGTTTGGTGTGTTACGTAGACAGTTTGTATCTGACTGAATCAAACATTTTCATAATATAATAAGTGTTTGTACAGTTTGTGTATAGAATGAAAACTGTTTATATCTTTTAAGATTAATACTTGTAATAAAATATATATTTTCTTTCATTCAATGGAAGAATCTTCTATCTGTTATCAGCATCCCTGGCTTCTTGAGACTAGTGATGTCTGAATTGCTGGAATTAAGAAATTCTCCATATAATGCGTATTTATACAGAACTATCAGATCTCACTGATTTTGGCCTTTTGGACAAGATGATATTTTGACTGGTAACTGGATGTATTCAAACCATGTTCGGGTCATCATTTTTTTTGAGACCTTCCTCATCTTTATTATTAAGATATGTAATTTGTTCTGAGTACTACGAACGATCACTGGCATTACAGATCTGGGTGTGAATAAGAACTTGTTTAAAACTCAGCTGCACATCACATGTATTGTGTTAAAATTATTATAAGCGATGTTTTTAACGACAACTAGAATACAAAGATGTTGCACGTGCTATAGGTATATTTACTAATCTAATGGTGTGTGTATATATGTCAGGTAATCCTGTAATGTCTGTCTTGCAGGTTTCACAATGCTACCCATGGAGATATCAACACTACGCTGCTTACCACCCTTGCATTTACTACAAAGCTGGTGCTACCTACACCAGCAAAGCCCATTATCCCAGTACAGACTGGGGTCCAGGCCCAGCAGGAGGAGCAGTCCAGCGGCATGTCCATATTCTTTAGTCTGCTAGTTCTAGGTAAGTTCCACTACTTAATAATAATAATAATATTCAATTTATTCCATATAGCGCTTTTCTCCCAACGGGACACACAGCGCGTCACAATTACAGTACAGCGCGCGGCACGCAGCAAATAGGAATGTTACAGACACAGTCCCTGCCCCGCAGAGCTTACAATCTAGATTTTGGTGCCTGAGGCACAGGGAGATAAAGTGACGTGCCCAAGGTCACAAGGAGCCGACACCGGGAATCCCCTGATTCACACTCGGTGTCATTGTTTCCAGAGTCAGTCTTTACTCACTGAGCCGCTCCTCCTCCCTTGTTCTGGGTGATAGACCTCCTCTGTCAGGTCTCTGTTCAGTATGATGTGAGGCAGTCTTCTCTGCGCTGGAGAACACCTGGGCCCTTGAAGACTTCTTGCCGGAGGGAACGTAGCTCTTCAGGATTGGGAAGACGCATTTTTGACACTTGGACATTTAAAGCATACAAGAGGGTTGCAGTCTTTGCAGGATTCGCATTGAGTGAAGTAACTCCTGAAAACCATCACAGGTTTGCGCCCAAATATCTGGATCCAAATATGTCAATGACTGGATGGGTTTTAAATGTGTTTGTGATGGGGCACTCGCGATCACTCCAGGGAACAAAATGCCACCGGTGGTCAGCAGGATGAAGGCTCCCCCCCCAACCACTACCTCCAGCTCCCCCCCCCGCTACCTCCAGCTCCCCCCCCCCACCCCCGCTACCTCCAGCTCCCCCCCCCCCACCCCCGCTACCTCCAGCTCCCCCCCCCACCCCCGCTACCTCCAGCTCCACTCCAACCCCCCCCCACCTCCAGTCTCTGTGTGCAATATGGATTTCTGTGCCAACTTTTTGTCTTTTGTTTGAATAGCTTTTGAAACAAAAAGTATATATTTTAGACGTGTCCACAAAAAGCAGAGGCACATTCTTGCTGTCTTCATCCAAATTGCATGTTCAGTAAATGGAGGTTACCTGAATGTATTATATTTAGGTCTGGCACGCACGGTAATCCTCACGTCCCCCCGGTGACGTCGCTGTTCTGGAGGCAGAAGCTTCATTCCTAGCAAACAATGCACTGCCTTGTATTTGTTATTTTGGTCTCCGTGTGATTTCCCGCCTGGGAGCAAGTCTCACACTTAAGATATTGTTAAAGCTATCTTTGAGATTTTTGGCTTTGTTCACTAGGCTGACATATGGTCAGAAGATAGTCATGTGTATGTTGCAAATGTGCGTGTCATTCCAGTCACATGTTCCAGTCAAATGTTCCAGTCACATGCTCCAGCTTACGGAAATGTTAAATCACTGAACACTCAATCTATGTAAAAAAAACAAAAAGTTCAATCTTGGGATTCCTTGTTCCATGTCACGCGTTAAACGGCAGTTCTACTGCATTGTGTATGTAAAGCATGAGTAAATGTATAATTCTACATTCTTACCTAAATTGGGAATTGTTTGGTGCTCCTGTCATAAATCTGCAAAAATCCTGAGTGTGCCCCTAATATAATGGCTGCTTCAATCAGTGTAACTTACCAGCTACAATGTATCCTTATATTACTGGGGTAACATTATATATTGTTACAGTTTGCAGCTCAAACTGCTGGGAACATTGGCAACAAATGATCACAAACAGGAAAGTGTAGCACAGATCTTGCACTGCTGGGGAGGTGCTAAAACCTGCTATAGGAATGAAAAGAGGCTTTAAAACTCATTTAAATGGCATCAAGAGTTGAATAATATACTGTATATATATTTTATGCAGTACGTATTATCTGCTTCTACAGAACTGATTAATTTAAAAAGAGAACCATATAGGATTTCACGTTTTACTGTTTTCAAATATTCCTCTCTTTCTAGAAGACTTTTACATCGATTGACACTCATCTTTAACATCTGCGTAATCTGGAGTGGGACTTTTCTGCTATTGAAGCACTTTGATTACTTTCGTGGCTCACTTTTTCTTTATGGGCAATGACGGTTTTAAAACACCACTGGGGTGTAGCAAAACCAAAAGATACAATGGTTAATTAAATAAATGAGATCTATGTTGAAGTCGCTTAACAATGATTGTTTCAGCAAACACTATTGTGTTCTGTACTCTGTCAATGTGAAAGCATCAATCACTCCCCACTCAAAATGATTTAGTTTCTTACGCGTCACAATTACAGTACAGTGAGCGGTACGCAGCACATAGGAATATGACAGACACAGACCCTGCCCAAGTGAGCTTACAATCTATGATTTTGGTGCCTGAGGCACAGGGAGATAAAGTGACTTGCCCAATGTCACAAGGAGCTGACACCGGGAATTGAACCAGGTTCCCCTGATTCACACTCAGTGTCGTTGTAATCAGTCAGCCTTTACTCACTGAGCCGCTCCTTCTGCTGCCTGCGAGGTCATCAATATAAAGTCACAAAGTCTGGGGGTGGGTGGGGTTGGTATTAAGTTAGAAATTATATTGGAAAATGATAAACTACCTCTGCAAACGTAAGAAGTTAATCAATCTGAAGACAGGCAGGTGTAGACATGTTTTATGTGATTTAGAAACTTGGTATATTTAATGTCTGCTGAGTTGAATAGTATATGGTTTTGAGTTTGGAATCAAAGGTTAGTTAAATACTTAGAAAGATAATACAATAGAGAGAGGTCTTATAAGATAGGGAACTTAGGGTTAACTGTAGTTACTTAGTGACAGAACTAAGAGGGTCTTCCAGATCAGAGTAAATATTGCTAAATAGAGAACGGGTGTTCTGGCAGTGATGATTGGCTAAAAACATTTTGGGCTGACTCTGAGAAAAACGGTGATTGCTATGTTAAGGCGGTTGGAAGAAAACATATAAAGAGTATATGTGAATGTACACATACAGACCCATTTACCATCCAAGCTAAGAACAACTCAGCTACAGATTCTCCCCTCTATAACTGAATGCTATCTGCCCGAGTGATGTAACGGGCTGACATGAGGCTGTGACAGATGTTTTCCATTGTCTCTGAATAAGCGGAGAAAAGAACCGGACTGGGGACTATTTGATATATATTGAAAGGTGGGACATTTATGTGCACCAATCTAGGGAGCTTTGAGAAGCGGCCATTACGTGAACCCCGCTTGCTAAGCAGAGCCGGAGACACTGCTTCAGTAGTCATTTTTTTTAAGGGGAGGGGGAAGGGGGAAATGGCCAGCTTGGATTGCCGCTTTTAGTACATTTTTGCTAATAATCCATTTGTACTGTTTTCCTGGTGTATTATAACGCGTGTGTCTCTTTCCTCCCCAGCGCGTACTGTTTTCCTGGTGTATTATAACGCGTGTGTCTCTTTCCTCCCCAGCGCGTACTGTTTTCCTGGTGTATTATAACGCGTGTGTCTCTTTCCTCCCCAGCGCGTACTGTTTTCCTGGTGTATTATAACGCGTGTGTCTCTTTCCTCCCCAGCGCGTACTGTTTTCTTGGTGTATTATAACGCGTGTGTCTCTTTCCTCCCCAGCGCGTACTGTTTTCCTGGTGTATTATAACGCGTGTGTCTCTTTCCTCCCCAGCGCGTACTGTTTTCCTGGTATATTATAACGCGTGTGTCTCTTTCCTCCCCAGCGCGTACTGTTTTCCTGGTGTATTATAACGCGTGTGTCTCTTTCCTCCCCAGCGCGTACTGTTTTCCTGGTGTATTATAACGCGTGTGTCTCTTTCCTCCCCAGCGCGTACTGTTTTCCTGGTGTATTATAACGCGTGTGTCTCTTTCCTCCCCAGCGCGTACTGTTTTCCTGGTGTATTATAACGCGTGTGTCTCTTTCCTCCCCAGCGCGTACTGTTTTCCTGGTGTATTATAACGCGTGTGTCTCTTTCCTCCCCAGCGATTTGCATCATATTGGTGCATTTACTGATAAAGTATCGGCTCCATTTCCTCCCAGAGAGTGTGGCCGTCGTCTCATTAGGTAAGTGGCCCCTGCAGTACTATGTTTGCTGCCCCGTTGTCTCATTAGGTAAGTGGCCCCTGCAGTACTATGTTTGCTGCCCTGTTGTCTCATTAGGTAAGTGGTCCCTGCAGTACTATGTTTGCTGGCCGTTGTCTCATTAGGTAAGTGGTCCCTGCAGTACTACATTTGCTGCCCTGTTGTCTCATTAGGTAAGTGGTCCCTGCAGTACTACGTTTGCTGCCCCGTTGTCTCATTAGGTAAGTGGTCCCTGCAGTACTACATTTGCTGGCCGTTGTCTCATTAGGTAAGTGGCCCCTGCAGTACTATGTTTGCTGGCCGTTGTCTCATTAGGTAAGTGGCCCCTGCAGTACTATGTTTGCTGCCCCGTTGTCTCATTAGGTAAGTGGCCCCTGCAGTACTATGTTTGCTGCCCCGTTGTCTCATTAGGTAAGTGGTCCCTGCAGTACTATGTTTGCTGCCCCGTTGTCTCATTAGGTAAGTGGTCCCTGCAGTACTACATTTGCTGCCCTGTTGTCTCATTAGGTAAGTGGTCCCTGCAGTACTATGTTTGCTGCCCCGTTGTCTCATTAGGTAAGTGGTCCCTGCAGTACTATGTTTGCTGGCCGTTGTCTCATTAGGTAAGTGGTCCCTGCAGTACTATGTTTGCTGCCCCGTTGTCTCATTAGGTAAGTGGTCCCTGCAGTACTATGTTTGCTGCCCCGTTGTCTCATTAGGTAAGTGGTCCCTGCAGTACTATGTTTGCTGCCCCGTTGTCTCATTAGGTAAGTGGCCCCTGCAGTACTATGTTTGCTGCCCCGTTGTCTCATTAGGTAAGTGGCCCCTGCAGTACTATGTTTGCTGGCCGTTGTCTCATTAGGTAAGTGGTCCCTGCAGTACTATGTTTGCTGCCCCGTTGTCTCATTAGGTAAGTGGCCCCTGCAGTACTATGTTTGCTGCCCCGTTGTCTCATTAGGTAAGTGGTCCCTGCAGTACTATGTTTGCTGGCCGTTGTCTCATTAGGTAAGTGGTCCCTGCAGTACTATGTTTGCTGCCCCGTTGTCTCATTAGGTAAGTGGCCCCTGCAGTACTATGTTTGCTGCCCCGTTGTCTCATTAGGTAAGTGGTCCCTGCAGTACTATGTTTGCTGCCCCGTTGTCTCATTAGGTAAGTGGTCCCTGCAGTACTATGTTTGCTGCCCCGTCGTCTCATTAGGTAAGTGGTCCCTGCAGTACTATGTTTGCTGGCCGTTGTCTCATTAGGTAAGTGGTCCCTGCAGTACTACGTTTGCTGCCCCGTTGTCTCATTAGGTAAGTGGTCCCTGCAGTACTATGTTTGCTGCCCCGTCGTCTCATTAGGTAAGTGGCCCCTGCAGTACTATGTTTGCTGGCCGTTGTCTCATTAGGTAAGTGGCCCCTGCAGTACTACATTTGCTGGCCGTTGTCTCATTAGGTAAGTGGCCCCTGCAGTACTACATTTGCTGGCCGTTGTCTCATTAGGTAAGTGGCCCCTGCAGTACTACATTTGCTGGCCGTTGTCTCATTAGGTAAGTGGCCCCTGCAGTACTACATTTGCTGGCCGTTGTCTCATTAGGTAAGTGGCCCCTGCAGTACTACATTTGCTGGCCGTTGTCTCATTAGGTAAGTGGCCCCTGCAGTACTACATTTGATGGCCGTTGTCTCATTAGGTAAGTGGCCCCTGCAGTACTACATTTGATGGCCGTTGTCTCATTAGGTAAGTGGCCCCTGCAGTACTACGTTTGCTGCCCCGTTGTCTCATTAGGTAAGTGGCCCCTGCAGTACTATGTTTGCTGCCCCGTTGTCTCATTAGGTAAGTGGCCCCTGCAGTACTACATTTGCTGCCCCGTTGTCTCATTAGGTAAGTGGCCCCTGCAGTACTACATTTGCTGGCCGTTGTCTCATTAGGTAAGTGGCCCCTGCAGTACTACATTTGCTGCCCCGTTGTCTCATTAGGTAAGTGGCCCCTGCAGTACTACATTTGCTGGCCGTTGTCTCATTAGGTAAGTGGTCCCTGCAGTACTATGTTTGCTGCCCCGTTGTCTCATTAGGTAAGTGGTCCCTGCAGTACTATGTTTGCTGGCCCGTTGTCTCATTAGGTAAGTGGCCCCTGCAGTACTACATTTGCTGGCCGTTGTCTCATTAGGTAAGTGGCCCCTGCAGTACTATGTTTGCTGGCCGTTGTCTCATTAGGTAAGTGGCCCCTGCAGTACTATGTTTGCTGGCCGTTGTCTCATTAGGTAAGTGGCCCCTGCAGTACTATGTTTGCTGGCCGTTGTCTCATTAGGTAAGTGGCCCCTGCAGTACTACATTTGCTGCCCCGTTGTCTCATTAGGTAAGTGGTCCCTGCAGTACTACATTTGCTGCCCCGTTGTCTCATTAGGTAAGTGGCCCCTGCAGTACTACATTTGCTGGCCGTTGTCTCATTAGGTAAGTGGTCCCTGCAGTACTATGTTTGCTGCCCTGTTGTCTCATTAGGTAAGTGGCCCCTGCAGTACTATGTTTGCTGCCCTGTTGTCTCATTAGGTAAGTGGCCCCTGCAGTACTACATTTGCTGGCCGTTGTCTCATTAGGTAAGTGGCCCCTGCAGTACTATGTTTGCTGGCCGTTGTCTCATTAGGTAAGTGGCCCCTGCAGTACTATGTTTGCTGCCCCGTTGTCTCATTAGGTAAGTGGCCCCTGCAGTACTACATTTGCTGCCCCGTTGTCTCATTAGGTAAGTGGCCCCTGCAGTACTATGTTTGCTGCCCCGTTGTCTCATTAGGTAAGTGGCCCCTGCAGTACTATGTTTGCTGGCCGTTGTCTCATTAGGTAAGTGGCCCCTGCAGTACTATGTTTGCTGCCCCGTTGTCTCATTAGGTAAGTGGCCCCTGCAGTACTATGTTTGCTGGCCGTTGTCTCATTAGGTAAGTGGCCCCTGCAGTACTATGTTTGCTGCCCCGTTGTCTCATTAGGTAAGTGGCCCCTGCAGTACTATGTTTGCTGCCCGTTGTCTCATTAGGTAAGTGGCCCCTGCAGTACTACATTTGCTGGCCGTTGTCTCATTAGGTAAGTGGCCCCTGCAGTACTATGTTTGCTGCCCCGTTGTCTCATTAGGTAAGTGGCCCCTGCAGTACTACGTTTGCTGCCCCGTTGCAGGGAACTCATGCAGTTGGTCATTGATTTACTCGAGGTAACACAGCCGGCCTGTTCCAGAACCCACATTACTCCCGACGGGCGAGGTGATGCGGAGATCTCTGCTAAATCTCAGCCTCTTTCTTCATTTAATTGTGCTGAAGCGCCTTCAGGCTAAAATATGGGATGGGTCACATCTAACATGGCTGCCTCTTCTCGTCCCTGTGATTAAACTATCTCTTATTAACGTGTGTGTCCTATGGCTCCAGCCAACTTCCTAACCCCCAGTATAATAATGGTAACCGTTTTAGGGGTGCAGATTAGGTAGCTGCATACACTTTTCCCAGCGAGTAATCATGAAACACATCGTCTGGTTTAGAAGCCCATTAAAGAGACTTGACATAGGATTGAAGGGGGTCTCTGGCGTTGAACCCCATTCATTTCAGCTCCAGGGACCCCCTGCTTCTAGAGATGCATAGCCCCGTAGTGGGCGCCAGTAGCTTCTCCTCGCGGTTAGCAGGGATCACATAATGGCGGAGTTTAAAAGCTCCATCGACCTGCGGGCCTATAGGAAGCCGTGACATCACCCGGTGCGGCTTCCTATTGGCCCACGTGATGTGGGAGCTTTATAAAGCAGAGAGTTACCGGCGCCCCCTATGGAGGTGAGTATCTCCGGAAGCAGGGGGTCCCCAGAGCTGAGATTAATGGGGTTCAGCTCCCAAAACCTCCTGCTTCAACCCTGTGTTAGAAAATAACAAACAGCTCGGCTCTCTCCTTTAAATGCTTCAGGTTCTATGCAATCCCCAAGCTTTGTCACCTGCTCTTATTCTCTTACTCATGGTACCGCGATGCACAAACTCACATGAGACGGAGACGAGGTAAAGCGCATCCTTTATCTGTGTGATTAAGGTTCGTCGACGTTTCAAAGTTGACCTATGCTAGTGTTGTAGGAAAAATCCTAATTTTAGTTCTCTTACTAATTAAACAGAGAAATTACATGCACTCGTATATATTTGAACTAAACACCCCTGCCTTTTGGATTAAATAATTAGTACTACTTGGAGTAAGTCCCAGTCTATAAAATATCTTCATATCGGAAGCCTTAGGAAACCAGACCATGTGCTTTATAATTAGCGATGAGCAAATGAAGTGCAGGGATTTAGATTGTAAAGCAGCTGAAACCCTTTTGTAGAGCAGTTCCAAGACTTCTTCCCAACGTGCGCGATTCTTCATGATGAGGGGAGCGCGGGTTCACAGCCGGAAAAAAGGGAAGAGTAAAAAGACAAAACCAGTGTGATACGTTCCCGCAGCGTAAACTAGAGTCCTGTAATCTCGCATTTCCCCAATTCCAAACCCGCGTATTCAGAGCACTTCTGATGGAGGTTTGTCTCCCATCGGGCTGAAGGGGATCTCCCGCAGGGCGTCTGTGTTAGATCTGTAAGCGCCAGCGGGTCTGATAGAAAATGCCGACAGTAGTGTAGACGGTTTTAACTTTTATAAACCGGAATATAAAAACGTCAGAATGAGCGCAGCGGGTTTGCGCAACTTCCAGAAATGGAGGCGCTGGGTCGCGTTTCCCGCTCCGTCTCTGAGACACCGAATCTACACCCAGAGACTGAGCGGTGAACGAGGTCCAGTGGCGCGGGTGCGTGGTGAGTTTTGCAACATCTCTTTAGGTGTTCACACTTTGATCATAGCTGCTAATGTTTGTTTGTTTTTTTAAATGATTCGAGTCGCGCCCGGGTGTGTGCTGTAACCTTCTCCTCCCTCCCCTGCGTGGTGCGAGTGCGTGGTGCGAGTGCGTGGTGCGTGGGGATTAGAGCCGCGCCCGGGTGTGGGCTGTAACCTCCCTCCCCTGCGTGGTGCGAGTGCGTGGTGCATGGGGATTAGAGTGGCGCCCGGGTGTGGGCTGTAACCTTCTCCTCCCTCCCCTGCGTGGTGCGAGTGCGTGGTGCGTGGGGATTAGAGTGGCGCCCGGGTGTGGGCTGTAACCTTCTCCTCCCTCCCCTGCGTGGTGCGAGTGCGTGGTGCGTGGGGATTAGAGTGGCGCCCGGGTGTGGGCTGTAACCTCCCTCCCCTGCGTGGTGCGAGTGCGTGGTGCATGGGGATTAGAGTGGCGCCCGGGTGTGTGCTGTAACCTTCTCCTCCCTCCCCTGCGTGGTGCGAGTGCGTGGTGCGTGGGGATTAGAGTGGCGCCCGGGTGTGGGCTGTAACCTTCTCCTCCCTCCCCTGCATGGTGCGAGTGCGTGGTGCGTGGGGATTCGAGTCGCGCCCGGGTGTGGGCTGTAACCTCCTCCCTCCCCTGCGTGGTGTGAGTGCGTGGTGCGTGGGGATTAGAGTGGCGCCCGGGTGTTTGCTGTAACCTCCTTCCTCCCCTGCGTGGTGCGAGTGCGTGGTGCGTGGGGATTAGAGCCGCGCCCGGGTGTGGGCTGTAACCTTCTCCTCCCTCCCCTGCGTGGTGCGAGTGCGTGGTGCGTGGGGATTAGAGTGGCGCCCGGGTGTGGGCTGTAACCTCCTCCTCCCTCCCCTGCGTGGTGTGAATGCGTGGTGCGTGGGGATTAGAGCCGCGCCCGGGTGTGGGCTGTAACCTCCTCCCTCCCCTGCGTGGTGCGAGTGCGTGGTGCGTGGGGATTAGAGTGGCGCCCGGGTGTGGGCTGTAACCTCCTCCCTCCCCTGCGTGGTGCGAATGCGTGGTGCGTGGGGATTAGAGTGGCGCCCGGGTGTGTGCTGTAACCGTCTCCTCCCTCCCCTGCGTGGTGCGAGTGCGTGGTGCGTGGGGAGTAGAGTGGTGCCCGGGTGTGGGCTGTAACCTTCTCCCTCCCCTGCGTGGTGCGAGTGCGTGGTGCGTGGGGATTCGAGTCGCGCCCGGGTGCGTGGGGATTAGAGTGGCGCCCGGGTGTGGGCTGTAACCTCCTCCTCCCTCCCCTGCGTGGTGTGAATGCGTGGTGCGTGGGGATTAGGGTGGCGCCCGGTTGTGGGCTGTAACCTCCTCCTCCCTCCCCTGCGTGGTGCGAGTGCATGGTGCGTGGGGATTAGAGTGGCGCCCGTGTGTGGGCTGTAACCTCCTCCTCCCTCCCCTGCGTGGTGCGAGTGCGTGGTGCGTGGGGATTAGAGCCGCGCCCGGGTGTGGGCTGTAACCTTCTCCTCCCTCCCCTGCGTGGTGCGAGTGCGTGGTGCGTGGGGATTAGAGCCGCGCCCGGGTGTGGGCTGTAACCTTCTCCCTCCCCTGCGTGGTGCGAGTGCGTGGTGCGTGGGGATTAGAGTGGCGCCCGGGTGTGGGCTGTAACCTCCTCCTCCCTCCCCTGCGTGGTGTGAATGCGTGGTGCGTGGGGATTAGAGCCGCGCCCGGGTGTGGGCTGTAACCTCCTCCTCCCTCCCCTGCGTGGTGCGAGTGCGTGGTGCGTGGGGATTAGAGTGGCGCCCGGGTGTGGGCTGTAACCTCCTCCCTCCCCTGCGTGGTGCGAATGCGTGGTGCGTGGGGATTAGAGTGGCGCCCGGGTGTGTGCTGTAACCGTCTCCTCCCTCCCCTGCGTGGTGCGAGTGCGTGGTGCGTGGGGAGTAGAGTGGTGCCCGGGTGTGGGCTGTAACCTTCTCCCTCCCCTGCGTGGTGCGAGTGCGTGGTGCGTGGGGATTCGAGTCGCGCCCGGGTGCGTGGGGATTAGAGTGGCGCCCGGGTGTGGGCTGTAACCTCCTCCTCCCTCCCCTGCGTGGTGTGAATGCGTGGTGCGTGGGGATTAGGGTGGCGCCCGGTTGTGGGCTGTAACCTCCTCCTCCCTCCCCTGCGTGGTGCGAGTGCATGGTGCGTGGGGATTAGAGTGGCGCCCGTGTGTGGGCTGTAACCTCCTCCTCCCTCCCGTGCGTGGTGCGTGGGGATTAGAGCCGCGCCCGGGTGTGGGCTGTAACCTTCTCCTCCCTCCCCTGCGTGGTGCGAGTGCGTGGTGCGTGGGGATTAGAGCCGCGCCCGGGTGTGGGCTGTAACCTTCTCCCTCCCCTGCGTGGTGCGAGTGCGTGGTGCGTGGGGATTAGAGTGGCGCCCGGGTGTGGGCTGTAACCTCCTCCTCCCTCCCCTGCGTGGTGTGAATGCGTGGTGCGTGGGGATTAGAGCCGCGCCCGGGTGTGGGCTGTAACCTCCTCCTCCCTCCCCTGCGTGGTGCGAGTGCGTGGTGCGTGGGGATTAGAGTGGCGCCCGGGTGTGGGCTGTAACCTCCTCCCTCCCCTGCGTGGTGCGAATGCGTGGTGCGTGGGGATTAGAGTGGCGCCCGGGTGTGTGCTGTAACCGTCTCCTCCCTCCCCTGCGTGGTGCGAGTGCGTGGTGCGTGGGGAGTAGAGTGGTGCCCGGGTGTGGGCTGTAACCTTCTCCCTCCCCTGCGTGGTGCGAGTGCGTGGTGCGTGGGGATTCGAGTCGCGCCCGGGTGCGTGGGGATTAGAGTGGCGCCCGGGTGTGGGCTGTAACCTCCTCCTCCCTCCCCTGCGTGGTGTGAATGCGTGGTGCGTGGGGATTAGGGTGGCGCCCGGTTGTGGGCTGTAACCTCCTCCTCCCTCCCCTGCGTGGTGCGAGTGCGTGGTGCGTGGGGATTAGAGTGGCGCCCATGTGTGGGCTGTAACCTCCTCCTCCCTCCCCTGCGTGGTGCGAGTGCGTGGTGCGTGGGGATTAGAGCCGCGCCCGGGTGTGGGCTGTAACCTTCTCCTCCCTCCCCTGCGTGGTGCGAGTGCGTGGTGCGTGGGGATTAGAGCCGCGCCCGGGTGTGGGCTGTAACCTTCTCCTCCCTCCCCTGCGTGGTGCGTGGTGCGTGGGGATTAGAGTGGCGCCCGGGTGTTTGCTGTAACCTCCTCCCTCCCCTGCGTGGTGCGAGTGCGTGGTGCGTGGGGATTAAAGTGGCGCCCGGGTGTGGGCTGTAACCTTCTCCTCCCTCCCCTGCGTGGTGCGAGTGCGTGGTGCGTGGGGATTAGAGTGGCGCCCGGGTGTGGGCTGTAACCGTCTCCTCCCTCCCCTGCGTGGTGCGAGTGCGTGGTGCGTGGGGATTCGAGTGGCGCCCGGGTGTGTGCTGTAACCTTCTCCTCCCTCCCCTGCGTGGTGCGAGTGCGTGGTGCGTGGGGATTAGAGTGGCGCCCGGGTGTGTGCTGTAACCTTCTCCTCCCTCCCCTGCGTGGTGCGAGTGCGTGGTGCGTGGGGATTAGAGTGGCGCCCGGGTGTGGGCTGTAACCTTCTCCTCCCTCTCCTGCGTGGTGCGAGTGCGTGGTGCGTGGGGATTAGAGTGGCGCCCGGGTGTGTGCTGTAACCTTCTCCTCCCTCCCCTGCGTGGTGCGAGTGCGTGGTGCGTGGGGATTAGAGTGGCGCCCGGATGTGTGCTGTAACCTTTTCCTCCCTCCCCTGCGTGGTGCGAGTGCGTGGTGCGAGTGCGTGGTGCGTGGGGATTAGAGTGGCGCCCGGGTGTGGGCTGTAACCTTCTCCTCCCTCCCCTGCGTGGTGCGAGTGTGTGGTGCCTGGGGATTAGAGCCGCGCCCGGGTGTGTGCTGTAACCTTTTCCTCCCTCCCCTGCGTGGTGCGAGTGCGTGGTGCGTGGGGATTCGAGTCGCGCCCGGGTGTGGGCTGTAACCTTCTCCTCCCTCCCCTGCGTGGTGCGAGTGCGTGGTGCGTGGTGCGTGGGGATTAGAGTGGCGCCCGGGTGTGGGCTGTAACCTTCTCCTCCCTCCCCTGCGTGGTGCGAGTGCGTGGTTCGTGGGGATTCGAGTGGCGCCCAGGTGTGGGCTGTAACCTTCTCCTCCCTCCCCTGCGTGGTGCGAGTGCGTGGTGCGTGGGGATTCGAGTCGCGCCCGGGTGTGGGCTGTAACCTTCTCCTCCCTCCCCTGCGTGGTGCGAGTGCGTGGTGCGTGGGGATTAGAGTGGCGCCCGGGTGTGTGCTGTAACCTCCTCCCTCCCCTGCGTGGTGCGAGTGCGTGGTGCGTGGGGATTAGAGTGGCGCCCGGGTGTGTGCTGTAACCTCCTCCCTCCCCTGCGTGGTGCGAGTGCGTGGTGCGTGGGGATTAGAGTGGCGCCCGGGTGTGGGCTGTAACCTCCTCCCTCCCCTGCGTGGTGCGGGTGCGTGGTGCGTGGGGATTCGAGTCGCGCCCGGGTGTGGGCTGTAACCTCCCTCCCCTGCGTGGTGTGAGTGCGTGGTGCGTGGGGATTAGAGTGGCGCCCGGGTGTGTGCTGTAACCTCCTCCCTCCCCTGCGTGGTGCGAGTGCGTGGTGCGTGGGGATTAGAGTGGCGCCCGGGTGTGGGCTGTAACCTCCTCCTCCCTCCCCTGCGTGGTGCGAGTGCGTGGTGCGTGGGGATTAGAGTGGCGCCCGGGTGTGGGCTGTAACCTTCTCCTCCCTCCCCTGCGTGGTGCGAGTGCGTGGGGATTAGAGTGGCGCCCGGGTGTGGGCTGTAACCGTCTCCTCCCTCCCCTGCGTGGTGCGAGTGCGTGGTGCGTGGGGATTAGAGTGGCGCCCGGGTGTGTGCTGTAACCTTCTCCTCCCTCCCCTGCGTGGTGCGTGGGGATTAGAGTGGCGCACGGGTGTGGGCTGTAACCGTCTCCTCCCTCCCCTGCGTGGTGCGTGCGGATTACAGTGGCGCCCGGGTGTGTGCTGTAACCTCCTCCTCCCTCCCCTGCGTGGTGCGAGTGCGTGGTGCGTGGGGATTAGGGTGGCGCCCGGGTGTGTGCTGTAACCTTCTCCTCCCTCCCCTGCGTGGTGCGAGTGCGTGGTGCGTGGAGATTAGAGTGGTGCCCGGGTGTGGGCTGTAACCGTCTCCTCCCTCCCCTGCGTGGTGCGAGTGCGTGGTGCGTGCGGATTAGAGTGGCGCCCGGGTGTGGGCTGTAACCTTCTCCTCCCTCCCCTGCGTGGTGCGAGTGCGTGGGGATTAGAGTGGCGCCCGGGTGTGTGCTGTAACCGTCTCCCTCCCCTGCGTGGTGCGAGTGCGTGGTGCGTGGGGATTAGAGTGGCGCCCGGGTGTGTGCTGTAACCTCCTCCCTCCCCTGCGTGGTGCGAGTGCGTGGTGCGTGGGGATTAGAGTGGCGCCCGGGTGTGTGCTGTAACCTTCTCCTCCCTCCCCTGCGTGGTGCGAGTGCGTGGTGCGTGGGATTAGAGTGGCGCCCGGGTGTGGGCTGTAACCTCCTCCTCCCTCCCCTGCGTGGTGCGAGTGCGTGGTGCGTGGGGATTAGAGTGGCGCCCGGGTGTGGGCTGTAACCTCCTCCTCCCTCCCCTGCGTAGTGCGTGGTGCGTGGGGATTAGAGTGGCGCCCGGGTGTGGGCTGTAACCTTCTCCTCCCTCCCCTGCGTGGTGCGAGTGCGTGGTGCGAGTGCGTGGTGCGTGGGGATTAGAGTGGCGCCCGGGTGTGGGCTGTAACCGTCTCCTCCCTCCCCTGCGTGGTGCGAGTGCGTGGTGCGTGGGTATTAGAGTGGCGCCCGGGTGTGGGCTGTAACCGTCTCCTCCCTCCCCTGCGTGGTGCGAGTGCGTGGTGCGTGGGGATTAGAGTGGCGCCCGGGTGTGGGCTGTAACCTCCTCCCTCCCCTGCGTGGTGCGAATGCGTGGTGCGTGGGGATTAGAGTGGCGCCCGGGTGTGTGCTGTAACCGTCTCCTCCCTCCCCTGCGTGGTGCGAGTGCGTGGTGCGTGGGGAGTAGAGTGGTGCCCGGGTGTGGGCTGTAACCTTCTCCCTCCCCTGCGTGGTGCGAGTGCGTGGTGCGTGGGGATTCGAGTCGCGCCCGGGTGCGTGGGGATTAGAGTGGCGCCCGGGTGTGGGCTGTAACCTCCTCCTCCCTCCCCTGCGTGGTGTGAATGCGTGGTGCGTGGGGATTAGGGTGGCGCCCGGTTGTGGGCTGTAACCTCCTCCTCCCTCCCCTGCGTGGTGCGAGTGCGTGGTGCGTGGGGATTAGAGTGGCGCCCGTGTGTGGGCTGTAACCTCCTCCTCCCTCCCCTGCGTGGTGCGAGTGCGTGGTGCGTGGGGATTAGAGCCGCGCCCGGGTGTGGGCTGTAACCTTCTCCTCCCTCCCCTGCGTGGTGCGAGTGCGTGGTGCGTGGGGATTAGAGCCGCGCCCGGGTGTGGGCTGTAACCTTCTCCTCCCTCCCCTGCGTGGTGCGTGGTGCGTGGGGATTAGAGTGGCGCCCGGGTGTTTGCTGTAACCTCCTCCCTCCCCTGCGTGGTGCGAGTGCGTGGTGCGTGGGGATTAGAGTGGCGCCCGGATGTGTGCTGTAACCTTCTCCTCCCTCCCCTGCGTGGTGCGAGTGCGTGGTGCGTGGGGATTAGAGTGGCGCCCGGGTGTGGGCTGTAACCGTCTCCTCCCTCCCCTGCGTGGTGCGAGTGCGTGGTGCGTGGGGATTCGAGTGGCGCACGGGGTGTGTGCTGTAACCTTCTCCTCCCTCCCCTGCGTGGTGCGAGTGCGTGGTGCGTGGGGATTAGAGTGGCGCCCGGGTGTGTGCTGTAACCTTCTCCTCCCTCCCCTGCGTGGTGCGAGTGCGTGGTGCGTGGGGATTAGAGTGGCGCCCGGGTGTGGGCTGTAACCTTCTCCTCCCTCTCCTGCGTGGTGCGAGTGCGTGGTGCGTGGGGATTAGAGTGGCGCCCGGGTGTGTGCTGTAACCTTCTCCTCCCTCCCCTGCGTGGTGCGAGTGCGTGGTGCGTGGGGATTAGAGTGGCGCCCGGATGTGTGCTGTAACCTTTTCCTCCCTCCCCTGCGTGGTGCGAGTGCGTGGTGCGAGTGCGTGGTGCGTGGGGATTAGAGTGGCGCCCGGGTGTGGGCTGTAACCTTCTCCTCCCTCCCCTGCGTGGTGCGAGTGCGTGGTGCGTGGGGATTAGAGTGGCGCCCGGGTGTGGGCTGTAACCTTCTCCTCCCTCCCCTGCGTGGTGCGAGTGCGTGGTGCGTGGGGATTCGAGTGGCGCCCAGGTGTGGGCTGTAACCTTCTCCTCCCTCCCCTGCGTGGTGCGAGTGCGTGGTGCGTGGGGATTCGAGTCGCGCCCGGGTGTGGGCTGTAACCTTCTCCTCCCTCCCCTGCGTGGTGCGAGTGCGTGGTGCGTGGGGATTAGAGTGGCGCCCGGGTGTGTGCTGTAACCTCCTCCCTCCCCTGCGTGGTGCGAGTGCGTGGTGCGTGGGGATTAGAGTGGCGCCCGGGTGTGTGCTGTAACCTCCTCCCTCCCCTGCGTGGTGCGAGTGCGTGGTGCGTGGGGATTAGAGTGGCGCCCGGGTGTGGGCTGTAACCTCCTCCCTCCCCTGCGTGGTGCGGGTGCGTGGTGCGTGGGGATTCGAGTCGCGCCCGGGTGTGGGCTGTAACCTCCCTCCCCTGCGTGGTGTGAGTGCGTGGTGCGTGGGGATTAGAGTGGCGCCCGGGTGTGTGCTGTAACCTCCTCCCTCCCCTGCGTGGTGCGAGTGCGTGGTGCGTGGGGATTAGAGTGGCGCCCGGGTGTGGGCTGTAACCTCCTCCTCCCTCCCCTGCGTGGTGCGAGTGCGTGGTGCGTGGGGATTAGAGTGGCGCCCGGGTGTGGGCTGTAACCTTCTCCTCCCTCCCCTGCGTGGTGCGAGTGCGTGGGGATTAGAGTGGCGCCCGGGTGTGGGCTGTTACCGTCTCCTCCCTCCCCTGCGTGGTGCGAGTGCGTGGTGCGTGGGGATTAGAGTGGCGCCCGGGTGTGGGCTGTAACCGTCTCCTCCCTCCCCTGCGTGGTGCGTGCGGATTAGAGTGGCGCCCGGGTGTGTGCTGTAACCTCCTCCTCCCTCCCCTGCGTGGTGCGAGTGCGTGGTGCGTGGGGATTAGGGTGGCGCCCGGGTGTGTGCTGTAACCTTCTCCTCCCTCCCCTGCGTGGTGCGAGTGCGTGGTGCGTGGGGATTAGAGTGGCGCCCGGGTGTGGGCTGTAACCGTCTCCTCCCTCCCCTGCGTGGTGCGAGTGCGTGGTGCGTGCGGATTAGAGTGGCGCCCGGGTGTGGGCTGTAACCTTCTCCTCCCTCCCCTGCGTGGTGCGAGTGCGTGGGGATTAGAGTGGCGCCCGGGTGTGTGCTGTAACCGTCTCCCTCCCCTGCGTGGTGCGAGTGCGTGGGGATTAGAGTGGCGCCCGGGTGTGTGCTGTAACCTCCTCCCTCCCTCCCCTGCGTGGTGCGAGTGCGTGGTGCGTGGGGATTAGAGTGGCGCCCGGGTGTGTGCTGTAACCTTCTCCTCCCTCCCCTGCGTGGTGCGAGTGCGTGGTGCGTGGGATTAGAGTGGCGCCCGGGTGTGTGCTGTAACCTTCTCCTCCCTCCCCTGCGTGGTGCGAGTGCGTGGTGCGTGGGATTAGAGTGGCGCCCGGGTGTGGGCTGTAACCTCCTCCTCCCTCCCCTGCGTGGTGCGAGTGCGTGGTGCGTGGGGATTAGAGTGGCGCCCGGGTGTGGGCTGTAACCTCCTCCTCCCTCCCCTGCGTGGTGCGAGTGCGTGGTGCGTGGGGATTAGAGTGGCGCCCGGGTGTGGGCTGTAACCTTCTCCTCCCTCCCCTGCGTGGTGCGAGTGCGTGGTGCGAGTGCGTGGTGCGTGGGGATTAGAGTGGCGCCCGGGTGTGGGCTGTAACCGTCTCCTCCCTCCCCTGCGTGGTGCGAGTGCGTGGTGCGTGGGGATTAGAGTGGCGCCCGGGTGTGGGCTGTAACCGTCTCCTCCCTCCCCTGCGTGGTGCGAGTGCGTGGTGCGTGGGGATTAGAGTGGCGCCCGGGTGTGGGCTGTAACCTTCTCCTCCCTCCCCTGCGTGGTGCGAGTGCGTGGTGCGTGGGGATTAGAGTGGCGCCCGTGTGAGGGCTGTAACCTTCTCCCTCCCCTGCGTGGTGCGAGTGCGTGGTGCGTGGGGATTAGAGTGGCGCCCGGGTGTGGGCTGTAACCGTCTCCTCCCTCCCCTGCGTGGCATTGCAGTTTTGATTTGGATTGGTTACGTCGGTTATTATTTCCCGTGCTGTTGGCCGCTGACGTCTTCTTGACAACGAGACAATCATGGGATAAGAGATGAATAATTCCATCATGTGACTGACCAATGTGAAACAGGACAGGGGGAATGCCCCGTGCGTGTGCCCGTTACTCATGTGACTGACCGATGTGAAACAGGACAGGGGTAATGCCCCGTGCGTGTGCCCGTTAGTCATGTGGCGATTAGTCATTTTTCCAGGGTATTTGGTTATAAATCACTATCAAATGTGAAATGAAACTCCCAAGCAGCTGCTTCAGCGTGTCCGCATATTCCTTCTGCTCAGCGCGGCTGTTACATATCCTCCCCCGATGTTGTTGGTGTACATAGAATTTAACGCTGCAGTTCATGCCAGTACAGAGTATCACTATCCATTTGTAGGCCCACCAAAACCTTATATTTAAGAAGTCTGCATGTGTATCAGACGCCAGACAACCCCCTCCCCTTTAAAAGGGATTTAAATTGCTGTCCAATAGGAAGCCAGAGCTGATTATGTGAGTGATGTTGCTGCCAGGAGAGCCTGTATTGCAGGAGCGGCCAACTCCAGTCCACAAGGGCCACCGACAGGCCATGTATTGGGAATATCCCTGCTTCAGCACAGGCGGCTCAATCAGTCTCAGCTTCAGCACATGTGGCTCAGTCTTCAACTGAGCCACTGATTGAGCCACCTGTGCTGAAGCAGGGATATCCTTAAAACCTGACCTGTTGGTGGCCCTTGAGGGCTGGAGCTGGCCGCCCCTGCTGTAATATATTCTTTTTAACTGCGGAGGGTTAATTCTGCCATACAGGTTTGTAGCATAAAAGTGAGAACATTAAGTTAATAATTTACAGGTTTCTACAAATAGAGATTTATTGTCATTTTAAATTGAACTTTTATGGCAGCTCCCCAATAAAGTTATCAGTTGGCCGCAGTGTATCTCTGCGGCCCGGATCCATGTAAATTCACCATTGGTTTACAAGCAGCATTTCATTAAAAAATACTGTGGGTTTTTTTTATATTCATCTGTTGTTTAGTGTTAGATTACACGTCCTGTGTGTTTTCTTTCACTGTCTTTTTGCAATGATTTTTCATGTATTAAAGCAGCAATTCGAGTTAACTTTAAAAAAATAAATACATGTATTTTTTGTTATAGGGTTGAAGCCGGGGGTCTCCGGAGCTGAACCCCATTAATTTCCGCTCCGGGGACCCCCTGCTTCCAGAGATACTTACCTACGTAGCGGTGCCGGTATCTGCGCAGAGTTTAAAGGTCCAGGTCACATGGGCCAATGGGAAGCCGCACCGGATGACATCATTGCTTCTGATTGGCCCATGTGACGCAGGCCATTTAAATGCCGCCATTAGATTAAGGATCACAGTTTGTGTGCCTGCAGTGATACCGGTAGATAGTACTACGGAGGTCTGTATCTCAGGAAGCAGGGGGTCCCTGGAGCGGACATTCACATATATAACAAAAAGAACAACACAGAAATATGTAGCGCTAAGGTGGAAATAAGTGATAATAAAAATATAATATATTATAATTACTTTAATTAAAAATAGTAAACATTTAACTTAACTAAATATTATAACAAACCATAATGTGATAGGGATAAAGGATAAGTCCAAAAAGAACGTTCCACTTGTTGAAAAAAAAAGTTAACCCATATTGCTGCTTTGCGCGGCCTTGGATTGCTATAGGAACGATTAAGGAAACCACAGCACTTCCTCTTTTGAAATAGACGGCCATTTTGGGTGCCCCGGGGCAGCAGGATCTTCACCGGTCCATCACGGGAGCACGGATCGATCGGCAGCTTAGATAATTACATTGTCTTAAAGGCGAGGATGGCTGCATTTATTAAAGCAAGAAACAGTCAACAAAAGGCAGAAAGGCCAATGCTGCACCCAAGGCAGCAAAATGCATCGTAAATAGTATATAGTTAAATACTTCCGTAATAATATTCTCATAGGTAAGGAAGGGTCATTTAGTTAAACCCTTTGGCCAAAGCGTTATAAGCCTGCGAGCCACGTATTATTATTACCGAGGTATTTAACTATATACTATTTACTATGCATTTTGTCACATTGGATGTAGCATTGGGCTTTCTGTTTGTTAATTTCAAGAAACAGTCAAGCAAGAGGAAATTAATCCTCTAACGCAGGGGTGCGCAAACTGGGGGGCAGGAGATTTTGCTGGGGGGCGCGGGCGGTTGCAGAGGCCCTGCGCTCTTCCCCACAGCATTTAAATTAAATGCCCAGGGATCACGCAGGCCTCTGCAACACTTCACTTACCGGGATTCAGCCGGCTGTGCCGACAAATGACGCCGTGGGGCCATGTGATGTCACATGATCCCGCAGCGTCATTTGACGCGGATACCAGGTTGGGGGGAGAGGGGGGGGGAGGGAGTGCGAGAGCGGGACAAGGAAAACGGGGGCGCAGCAGGAAAAGTTTGCGCTCCCCTGCTTTAACGCATCCCTTTCATTGGGGGAGCATAGGGGACGCAGTCTGGGAGCGAGCGAGTTATCGCCGTGTATCTGTCCTGGCGACATCATTACAATGCTGTATCTGCGCTGTGGGTGTGTCCTGGGCAGTCAGCGGCTTCCGGAACCTTCACTTACTTCTGGTTTTATTACCATATAGCAGCAGTGCACAAACTGGGGGGCGCAGCTCACTTACCCTTCAGTCCTCTTGTCTCCATAGCAACATGACCCCGCGGCGTCATTTGACGCTGCATTAGGCGAAGTCCCTGGTGGTGACGGCGGTGTGCCACACACCAGACACGAATCTCAATCCGGCAGGCCCCAATGTGTTCTCGCGTGTTTACTCACGCAGTGCGGTGGCGCGTCAGCCAGCAGGGGAGACAAGACATTTTTCTTCCTGTGCGGTGACGCGGTCACATGGTGTGCTGGGAGCCAATAGCAGGGCAGATAGCTTGGACCAATGGGAGCGCAGTGCTTTGAGCTGTGCACGCGCATCCAGGACGCCAGGCACGCGTGCAGCATCCACCACGGGGACTTAGCCTTAGAGGTAAGGCTGGTTGCGACAAAGGGGGAGAGCCGGCAGGGGGGGCGCAGGCAGGGGGTGCAGCGCAGGCAGGGGGGTGCAGCACAGGCAAGGGGGCCAGCACAGGCAGGGGGGGGGCGCAGGCAGGGGGGTGCAGCACAGGCAGGGGGGCGCAGCGCAGGAGGTTTGCGCACCCCTGCCATATAGCAGGGTGACAAACTCCAGTTCTCAAGGGCCACCAACAGGTCAGGTTTTCAGGAGATCCCTGCTTCAGCACAGGTGGCTCAAGCAGTGTCTGTCGAAGACTGTTGAATCGGGGACTGATTGAGCTACCTGTACTGAAGCAGGCACTGATTGAGCCACCTGTGCTGAAGCAGGGATTTCCTGAAAAGCAAATCTGTTGGTGGCCCTTGAGGACTGGAGTTGGTTCACGTAATGGCCGCTTTTCAAAGCTGCCACTCCCTGCGGACCAATAGGAAGTTGTGATGTCATCGGCGCGGCTTCCTATTGGCCCACATGACGCGGGAGCGTGAAACTTGCAGGAGATACCGGCGCCCCCTGCGGAGGTCTGTATCTCCGGAAGTGGGGGTCCCCGGAGCTGCAGCGAAGGAGGTTTAGTTCCAGAGACCCCCTGCTTCAGTCCTAGGTCACTAAATAAACACAATCGCTAGCTTGGATTGCTCCTCACGGTGGCGTCTCGCCTAGAAACGCGCAGCCACGTAACAGCGCTGTTACATGTAACGGTGTGTTAGGATCCGCGTGAATTCGGTGGGAGTCCCGTCCAGAAACCTGGGGGTGTAACTCGCAGCGTGTAAGGATCTCTCCCCGGAGCAGGTCCTGCTCTCTTTCTAATGTTTTATTTATTGTTAAAAAATCGTCATTCTACTCATCTCTAGCCTGAGGTTACCATGGCAACCTTTATACTGCTCTGGGGAGAGCTCCATTTTAACCTCCCGGATACTAAATATCAGAGCATCAGATTTTACAAATAAACACAGAGTTGGAAAGAAGAGAGAGATACATATTTTTTTTAAAGTGTGGACTGCTGCTTTATTTCCTATTAATACAGAAACAAAAAGTACAGAATACTGGCCATACTGCCTTCATTATTGTCTCATCCAAGGGCTTCTTCATTCCCTCCAAATATGCTCTGGGGATTAACTGAATTGTCTTATTTTCTAGGCATTTTAATGGGAGCCGTAATAAAGATAATAGAGTCCCAAAAACTAGCAAATTGGAAGGTAAGAGGTGTTACTTGCTAACTGGAAACGAATGAAACCTTACCGTCTTGCTTGGCTACTTTCATGTCGTCCGAACATATAAGGGAATGCAAAGGATTACACTGATTTGTAATGAATCCCAATGCACTTGGCCTGCTCGTTACTTGCACCATAAATCAAATAGCTGCCTCTTTCCTCTAGAAAACAGAACGTGTAAAGCAGTATGCTTACACTAGATCCCTTTAACCCAGTGTTTCCCAACTGCAGTCCTCAGGGAAACCCAACAGGTCAGGTCCTAAGGATATCCCTGCTCCAGCACAGGTGGCTCAGTCACAATGACTGAGCTGCTGATTGAGCCACCTGTGCTGGAGCAGGGATATCCTTAGGAGCTGACCTGTTGGGAAACACTGCATAGAGATTGCACTCAGTGTAGCAAAAATAATACTATGACTTAATAAGTCATGGAATGTCAATATTCCTGATTAGTTCTGCTTCAAAGGGAATAACTGATATAAAGAGTAGCTTATTATCACGCGAAAAATAAAAAAATAACTTTATTAGTATTGTAATTAACCATGACACAAGTGAATATATACATACATACAATGATCAAATAATATTAAAATCCCCAGGTAAGGCGACTTAGGATATCCTAAACATTGGGTAACCATCAAATGGTAGTATACCCCAATATAGGTTCATGTATGTCGTTATAATTAATACAACATACAATGCACAGAATGGAGGCGTGATATCCCCGGTGTGACTGGCTGGTATACACAGTCTGTATAACTTGGATACAGAAGACACAGTCTATTAATAATAATAATAATAATAATAGCATGTTCTTGTATAGCGCTGTTAGTTTTATGTAGCGCTTTACAGAGACATTTTGCAGGGACCTGCCCCGTGGAGCTTACAATCCATGTTTTTGATGCCTGTTTCTGCTTATAAGGGATGCAATGCAGTGTCTATAGAGACGGGACTAGTCTATGAAAAGCAAAGAACCTGACTACTCTGTCTCTTGACAAGTGGACAATTGATTCAGATCCACTAAAGATATAATCCCGAAATGGGTGAGCGGTGAGTCACTTCTTAGTGGAATCACTCTTTCCTCTAGATCAGGGGCGGTCAACTCCAGTCCTCAAGGGCCACCAACAGCTCAGGTTTTATGGATATCCCTGCTTCAGCACAGGTGGCTCAATCAGACTGAGCCACTGATTGAGCCACATGTGCTGAAGCTGGGACTGATTGAGCCACCTGTGACTTCCCAGTAGCCAAACAGAAACTGAGACGGCGCGCCACTGGACTTGTTTATGGACTGGATTGGTTTATTGAAGGATCGATAAATTGGACTTTTATCCAAGGTCGTGTGTCGTAAGGGCCACTAGTGTGTGTGTTACTCTCACTGTATGTCCTAAGAGTCCTGAAATGGTTAACGACACAGGCCACAGTGCACAATAACAGCGGGAACCGTGGGCTCTGTACAAATATCGGGGAGATGGTGAAAGATGAAGAATAGTGAAGGAAGATCTCCTGGGCTGGGAAAATAATATGAATGATGATGTCAATGGAAACCCTACGCCAATGGCGGCCAACTCCAGTCCTCAAGGGCCACCAACAGGTCAGGTATTCAGGATATCCCTGCTTCAGCACAGGTGGCTCAATCAGTGGCTCAGTCTTTGACTGATTGAGACACCTGTGCTGAAGCAGTGATATCTTTAAAACCTGACCTGTTGGTGATCCTGGAGGATTGGAGTTGGCCAGCCCTGCTCCATGCTTTCAAACTCCCAACGCGTTTCACAGAAATTGTTCCTCCTGGATATTGCTGTAGCCATTTTTTTGACTATAAGGAACTTTTAATTACGCTGTGCTGGGAAGTAAAAAAAAAATACATCAATCGCTAGTAATTATTCAATGTGGTCGAGTGGGACTGCATGTAAAATACAAACATAGGCCTTGCACTTCACCTAGCAAATAAAACTATCACTTGTGAGCACAGTCACATGTCTCCGACACGTCTGCAGCCCTTCCCCATTATCTCTTAGCATACAGTGCTTCCACTGCAGCCAGGGATTCTGGGAAATGACATGCAAATGAGTACACAGTGTCACCTTTTGCGTCAAATCCATTTTAACATAGAGCCCTATAAGCGTATGCCTGCCGCATTACTCAGCTTTTCAGCACAGCCTGGGTTACAGAAGTGCAGAGCCAGTAACCTACTCACAGATAGCTTTGTCAACCTTTTTGCATCCAATTAAGGTGAGACTGGTTATACTGGCTTTGCCCAGGCTGTGCTGAAAGGCTAGGAAGCCCTGAAACGCTAGCGTTGCTTTGGCCATCCGTGGGGGTGTTATGTACCTCTTGTATTTTACTTGCTATTACACTGTTTGGGGAATATTTTATCTATTTTGTATGATACTAGTAAAAGTTTTCTGCATGTTTACTATTTTTCTCATTACTTATTACCTTTATTTTCTTTTATAATCCTCATTGAGTTAGCAAGTTTTTTTTTTTCTGTGTGCTGGTCTGATTTTCCTTTTTTTACCATAAGTGGGACTGCAACATTAACAAAATACATTGTTTACCTGCATCTGTTTTTTTATTGGCAGGAGGAAGAAATGTTTCGGCCAAATATGTTTTTTCTGCTCTTGCTTCCGCCTATAATATTTGAGTCGGGTTATTCCTTACACAAGGTAGGTGGTGTGTGTGTGTGTGTGTGTGTGTGTGTGTGTGTGTGTGTGTGTGTGTGTGTGTGTGTGTGTGTGTGTGTGTGTGTGTGTGTGTGTGTTTAGTTTACACACTGGTTTTCGTGCAAAGCGACTTTTTATTTTTCATACCTTGAAAATTCTCTCAATTCATTTTGCCAAGCCTAAAAGTGCTAATAATGTTGCCATTTCAGCAAAATCTCACCAGACAGTGCAGCAGAAAAGTCCTCCTTGGCGCTAGTGATTACGATGAATAGTGATGTAGGGAAACAACCAAAAATAAATCGGTGTAAACCTTCTGACGCATCTACTAAAACAAAAGCACCACCTGTGCAATACGTGATAACACAAATATATATATATTTCTATATAGCAAATAAAAAGATCACTTGTGCAATACGTGATAACATATATACAGTTGTGTGAAAAGGAAAGTACACCCTCTTTGAATTCCATGGTTTTACATATCAGGACATAATGACAATCATCTGTTCCTTAGCAGGTCTAAAAATTAGGTAAATACAACCTTAGATGAAAAACAACACATGACATATTACACTGTCATGATTTATTTAACAAAAATAAAGCCAAAATGGAGAAGCTATGTGTGAAAAACTAAGTACACCCTTACTGCTTCCATAGGAATTAAGATGCTAAGTAACAGACAGGTGCTGCTAATCAAATGCCCTTGATTAATTGATCATCAGCTAGTGTGACCACCTCTTTTAAAGCCGAAGTTTTAGCAGTTTGCTGGTCTGAAGCATTCAGGTGTGTGCGTTAACACAATGCCAAGGAGGAAAGACATTAGCAATGATCTTAGAGAAGCCATTGTTGCTGCCCATCAATCTGGGAAGGGTTATAAGTCCATTTCCAAACAATTTAAAGTCCATCATTCTACAGTGAGAAAGACTATTCAAAAGTGGAAACCATTCAAGACAGTTGCCAATCTTCCCAGCAAATTCCCAGTGGCCGTCCCAGCAAATTCACCCCAAGGTCAGACCGTGCAATGCTCAGAGAAATTGCAAAAAAAAAAACAAGAGTTACATCTCAGACTCTACAGGCCTCAGTTAGCATGTTAAATGTTAAAGTTCATGACAGTACAATTAGAAAAAGACTGAACAAGTATGGTTTGTTTGGAAGGGTTGCCAGGAGAAAGCCTCTTTTCTCCAAAAGAACATGGCAGCACGGCTTAGGTTTGCAAAGTTGCATCTGAACAAACCACAAGACTTCTGGAACAATGTCCTTTGGACAGACTAGACCAAAGTGGAGATGTTTGGCCATAATGCACAGCGCCACGTTTGGCGAAAACCAAACACAGCACATTGGCACAAACACCTCTTACCAACTGTCAAGCACGGTAGTGGAGGGGTGATGATTTGGGCTTGTTTTTGCAGCCACAGGACCTGGGAACCTTGCAGTCATTGAGTCGACCATGAACTCCTCTGTATACCAAAGTATTCTAGAATCAAATGTAAGGCCATCTGTCCGATAGCTAAAGCTTGGCTTAAATTGGGTCTTGCAACAGGACAATGATCCCAAGCACACCAGCAAATCTACAACAGAATGGCTGAAAAATAAAAGAATCATGGTGTTGCAATGGCCCAGTCAAAGTCCAGACCTCAACCCGATTGAAATGCTGTGGCTGGACGTTAAGAGAGCTATGCATAAACAAATGCCCACAAACCTCAATGAACTGAAGCAACGTTGTAAAGAAGAGTGGGCCAAAATTCCTCCACAACGATGTGAGAGACTGATAAAGTCATACAAAAACAATTACTTAAATTTATTGCTGCTAATGGTGGTTCTACAAGCTATTGACTCATAAGGTGTACTTAGTTTTTCACACATGGCTTCTCCATTTTGGCTTTATTTTTGTTAAATAAATCATGACACGGTGTAATATGTCATGTGTTGTTGTTCATCTGAGGTTGTATTTACCTAATTGTAAGTCCTGCTATGGGACAGATGATTGTTATTATGTCCTGATATGTCCCCTTTTGAATCCTCTCCAGGACTGGTAAAAGGAAGAAGTTGATACTGCGCAATAATATGATCAACTACCTGTGGTGATAACCAGATCGTTCTAAACACACCCAAAGAACAATTATGGTGAGTGGGAATACTATAACATGACTACTTAGCTCCAGGAATTGAGGAGATGCCCGTGGGGATGGATGGATCATGTAGAAAAAAACGAAATAATCCTCATGGTACAATAAAGTATAACAATTTATTACAACATAAAATTAGAGAATCTGGTGGAATCTCACTCAAGAATTTGTGGATAAAATTGCGCATGTAGATCAAATAGATCAGGGTGCTGGTGTCTTTGGCACCAGGGGGGATTTCTGCCCGTTGTCCTCGCTGCATTGACGTCCGTATGCGGCGTAGAGTTTGTGCTGCCGAGTATCTCCCTGCTGCAGTGCGGTCCCGATCCCTTCCTGGTTCGTGGGTAGGCTCCGCCCCGCTTTCCGACGTAGTCACGTGATGACGCGTAACAGTGAAGCGAATAGCACCGCCCAGGAATCCTCCGCTCACCTCCACAGGCTTCTCCGATCACAGCTCTCCTCATCTGACAGACTGCCAATGGTCCCAGGGCCAGTAAAAAAAAAACACCCTACGCATTTCACGAGTATCAGCTCGCTTCCTCAGGGGTAATGTAGATATACCCCTTTTTATAGGGGGTAAAATATATATCTATAATACCCCTGAGGAAGCGAGCTGGTACTCGTGAAATGCGTAGGGTGTTTTTTTTTTACTGGCCCTGGGACCATTGGCAGTCTGTCAGATGAGGAGAGCTGTGATCGGAGAAGCCTGTGGAGGTGAGCGGAGGATTCCTGGGCGGTGCTATTCGCTTCACTGTTACGCGTCATCACGTGACTACGTCGGAACGCGGGGCGGAGCCTACCCACGAACCAGGAAGGGATCGGGACCGCACTGCAGAAGGGGGATACTCGGCAGCACAAACTCCACGCCGCATACGGACGTCAATGCAGCGAGGACAACGGGCAGAAATCCCCCCGGTGCCAAAGACACCAGCACCCTGATCTATTTGATCTACATGCGCAATTTTAGCCACAAATTCGTGAGTGAGATTCCACCAGATTCTCTAATTTTATGTTGTAATAAATTGTTATACTTTATTGTACCATGAGGATTATTTCTGTTTTTTTCTACATGATCCATCCGTCCCCACGGGCATCTCCTCAATACCTGGAGCTAAGTAGTCATGTTATGGTATTCCCACTCAAAATAAATGTCCGTCTGTCTGTCTGTGTCTGTCCTGTCTGTCTGTGTCTGTCCTGTCTGTCCTGTCTGGCTGTGTCTGGCTGTGTCTGGCTGTCTGTGTCTGTCGTGTCTGTGTCTGTCGTGTCTGTGTCTGTCGTGTCTGTGTCTGTGTCTGTCGTGTCTGTGTCTGTCGTGTCTGTGTCTGTGTCTGTCGTGTCTGTGTCTGTCGTGTCTGTGTCTGTCGTGTCTGTGTCTGTCGTGTCTGTGTCTGTCCTGTCTGTGTCTGTGTCCTGTCTGTGTCTGTGTCCTGTCTGTGTCTGTGTCCTGTCTGTGTCCTGTCTGTGTCCTGTCTGTGTCCTGTCTGTGTCCTGTATCTGTCTCATTATAAGAACAGCATACATGGTAAGATTATGCTATAAATGCTTTATTAGCTCCGGCCTTTCTTCTTTTTAAGGGAAACTTCTTCCAGAACATAGGATCTATCACTCTCTTTGCTGTGCTTGGCACAGCGATATCCGCCTTCATCGTAGGCGGTGGCATTTTTTTCTTGGGCCAGGTAAGTGAATTTACGAGCCACCTGTAAATGTCTTTCTGATGTGCGAAGCGTTCCTCTCAACGTTGCCGCTATAAGCAATGTCCTTTACGCGGGATTGACCAAAACAGACTGTAGCCAGCAAGCCTAGGAGTGTCCAACAATGGAGGTAAAAGCAAAAGCACATTATAGAGTTAGTCTTCAAGGGACCATTACCTCATTTCATATCCACTAAAGCTGCAGACCAAGCAATATATCCTACATGTGTTTTTTAAATAAATCAGTTATGTACTATGAGAAAATACTTGTAGCATTTTAAAAAAAAACAACAACTCTGAAAGACATTTTTAATGTATTATAATGTAACAAGCATTTCTTGTTTTTATAGTAACCATTTACAAAGTCCCATTCCCTTCCTCTTCTGAAACAGACTCTGGCACACCCCTTATGAGCCCTGCCCCTTCTCTAGCAGTGCACCAATTGTATCTGGTGACTGCCTGGTCACATGATCTTCCCCACAGAACTTTGTATATTTGGTCCTCGTCTGCTGCACTGACGGCCATTTAGTGAACCCCCCGAGCCGAATCTTCGCCGAGTTGTTCACATGAGAACGGATCGATCGGAAACTTGGCTAATTACTTATCTTTGTGTGGATTGTATTGAGGAACATATTAAAGAGGAAAAAAAACATCAGCTGGTACTGCTGCTTTAATGTATCTTTAAACATAGTAGGGAATAAAAATTTTCAACTACATGTCCTAACTTGAGCAGACACTTTGTAACCTTTTTCTGGTGGGTTCTGATACAATAACATTGTAGCGTACGGAGCTTTCACAATCTCACCGCTTTCTTGTTCCTTTTTCGAAGAGATGTTTGAACAGTTCTCTGCGCTATAATTTTATTTATGAACAACGCGCTTATTCGCCCTCTGAAAGCCATCACATTCTGTGCGAAATCTACTGTGCACCCGGACAAATACGGCTCCCAGAACCCCCCAAAATTGGCTGGTAACCCAAGCGTGATCACTGCAGCTACAATACAGGGGGCTCAACTCCAATCCTCACGGGCCAGCAGCGGGTCAGGTATTCAGCATATCCCTGCTTCAGCACACGGGGCTCAATCAGTCCCTGCTTCAGCACAGGCTGAGCCACTGATTGAGCCACCTGTGCTGAAGTAGGGATATCCTTAAAACCTGGCCTGTTGGGGGGTCTTGGGGACTGGAATTGAGCGCCCCGAGCTGCATCATTCTTTCCTTAGTTAGGTATGCAGTGTTTATATTATATGCCAGGACTCTAATCTAGCCACGAAGAGCCGTGACGTGGCCCTAAAACTCTGTCCCTCAGACTCTGACCCTCAGACTCTGTCCCTCAGACTCTGTCCCTTAGACTCTGTCCCTGGTCATTTCGTAGCAGTTGCTTCAGCATCGAAGTGCAGTTTTTCCCACTGACCCTCACTTTTATCATTGTATATGGTACAGATGTTATAAAGGCTTGCAAAATGTTTACACTGTTTTAATGCATCTCAGTGACCCTCCTGTCCCCAAGTCATTTCTGATCCGGTCCCTTTGGCAGAGGCATGGCAGAGCCCTGGTATGCGCCATTCTGTGTGACGCTGCCTGCAGCTTAGTGCATTTGTGAGCCTTCCGGCAGTGAAGGAGTTAAGCTTTCAGGTCTGCATTTGGAAGCTATTAACTCCCTTCCTGCCAGGAAGGCTTTTAATGCAGTGCTAAGCATTGCCATTGCAAACAAGCGCTCCCTATGAAATAAACATTGTGATGTGACGGAGAAGGCGCGCTGTATTCCGCCGCCCCCCTCCCCCCCACCCATGTGATGTGACAGAGAAGGCGCGCTGTATTCCGCCGCCCCCCCCCCCCCGCGCCCCCCACCCATTGCAGCCCTATGCTGCTAAACGAGATGACTTCTTTTAAACACGTTTGCATCAGACATAAAAACTTGGACACAGACTTAACTCCTTATCCAAACAGCAAGCTGGGCCTGGATCACAGAGCAGGGCTCTGCAGAACGGTTTCACCGAGCAGATCAATATTAGCCAAAGACTTATTTGTATCGTATTGAGATAAATTATCAAATGGGGCAGGGGTAGCCAACTCCAGTCCTCAAGGGCCAGCAACAGGTCAGGTTTTCAGGATATCGCAGCTTCAGCACGGGTGGCTCAATCAGTCTGAGCGTCATCAAAGGTGGCTCAATCAGTGACTGAGCCACTTGTGCTGAAGCAGGGGTATTCTGAAAACCTGACCTGTTGCTGGCCCTGCAGGACTGGAGTTGACCACACCTGAAGTAGAGCGTGCCGTTCTACTAATGGTTTGTTTTTCGCACAGGCTGACGTCATTTACAAGCTCACCATGACAGAGAGGTGAGTGCGATATCAAGCTTTTGACTCAAGGCGTGACTTGTCTAATGTTCCCGGCCTCCTCTCCTTCCGGGCACACTTACCAGTCCTCGTTTATATTGCAATGCAACACGGTTACAAATGTCCAATATTGCTGAAATACCAAAGACCGGTCACATTGTAAAACTACAGCCAGAGGATTACCTTGCCCTCCAGGGTTGGTTTAAAGTTGCAATCCCCTGTAGTCGGACAGTTGGATTCTTAGGGGCCTGAATGGGGGAGTGTTTCCTTCCCCCTTATCCCCCCTGTCCTTGTCAGAGAGCCAATACAGATAAGGGGAGGGGGGGGGGGGGGGGCTCTGGCTGCACTTGCTGATCACACAGTGACATCATGACAGTGACATCACACAGAAGGGAGCAGCCAGAGCGAATCGCACACCTCCCAAGTCTCACATTAATAAAGACATTAAATGCTCAGGTTTGGGTAAAAAAATGTATAAATCGCCCAGTGAGAGCCCTTAAACATGTCACTGGAATTAGTTCGCTTTGGACCTCGGAGGGACGTCCCCTTTAAGATAATTTTCTTTATACAGCCAGTTCTAGGAAAGCGACACTGGAATCCGTATTTATTCTGGCGGTTTTCCCATTATCTCTTCCATCTCCAGTTTAACTTCTAAACGCATACTATTTTGAGCCCAGAATAGGTTTAAAGCCCCAGTAATTGGTTGCGACCTAAGCCGGGGAGTTGCTGGATCAGGACGGCCGTTCTCTCCGCACCAGTTAATGTTGTACAGTACTTTGCGCATACCTGCTGGGCTTTAAGAATAAACAGGCGTAGCGTTTCCAACGGGAGTTCAGCCGAGTTCAGGGTCATGTTACAGGAGGCTGCAGAATCTGCTTCCTTTCTTAAAGGACAACCAAAGTGTGCCGCCTTTAAAATACTTTTGGGGATCATGGTGAGAGTTGCACCTCCTTTTACAACGTTAAATTCGGGTTTTGATTGTTAAGAGACCTTAAGTTAAGAACAGGAAGGGTGCCTACTTCGACAGCCCCTTTGCGCTTTTTGGCAGGAACCCAATAGGTAAACATTTAAACTAAAACATGCGAGGCCCAGATTAGCCTCTTTGTTTCTGTCTGACGCTTCTGTGTTTGATAGAAACATGACCTTTTGAATAATCCTTGGACACTTTTTGCTGCGAGAGGGGAGTGTAACGCCTGATAAAGCATTGCTAGGATGTATGCACACTGCACAGCTGGTGTTGGGTTGTCAAAAGAAATAACCCCTAATGATTTCCGTATATTCATAAACAATGCACAATTCAGTGCGAGGGCTTGCCATATAATTCCTGTGCGATGTAAAAAAAAAAAAAATACATTTAATAAAAGAAATCCAGTGCAAATGGGTTGGTGCAACGCACAGCAAAAAAAGGGGGTGATGGCAGGTCTGGCAAAAATATTTCTTTATTGGGTGGACATAAAAACAGAAGGCTGCAACCTTCTACGCGTTTCGTGCAGACAAATTGCACTTTATCAAGAAGTGTATCAACATGGTATACATCCGGTATATATAGGGGCACAGTCTGCCGATTTTGGCGCCAAAAACTCTCTAATTGCAAACCTCAAGCCCCTTACACTGCTTAAACAATTAGTGTATATCTGTTTAGGGCATGTGGGGATGGCTAATTACCTGTTGGCATTCGCAGGAGAGCCGCCTCCAAACTCCCAGCTCTGTGACACGCACCGCACTGCAATGGAGGGCCAAATCTCGCGAGATGCGCCTCATGCTAGCCACGTTCGCTCCGCGCATGCGCAGAGCAAAGTATGTCATGAAGCAGTCAGGAATCACAAGGGCAATGCCCACAGAGTACTATGTGCTCGCGCATGCGTCCCCATGCCCGTTGGTGACTGGATAAATATATAAACCCCACCACATAGTGAGGATATTGATGGAGATGCCTGTAAACATATTGACACTCACATCAAATATCCAAAGTGCGGAGGGGGGGAAAACAAGAGGAAGGGTAGGGAGGGGGGGGGGGGGGGGAAGGGGAAAAAAGGGGGGGGGGAAAGAAAAAGGATAAGATTTGGCCCTCCATTGCAGTGCGGTGCGTGTCACAGAGCTGGGAGTTTGGAGGCGGCTCTCCTGCGAATGCCAACAGGTAATTAGCCATCCCCACATGCCCTAAACAGATATACACTAATTGTTTAAGCAGTGTAAGGGGCTTGAGGTTTGCAATTAGAGAGTTTTTGGCGCCAAAATCGGCAGACTGTGCCCCTATATATACCGGATGTATACCATGTTGATACACTTCTTGATAAAGTGCAATTTGTCTGCACGAAACGCGTAGAAGGTTGCAGCCTTCTGTTTTTATGTCCACCCAATAAAGAAATATTTTTGCCAGACCTGCCATCACCCCCTTTTTTTGCTGTGCGTTGCACCAACCCATTTGCACTGGATTTCTCCCTACTGGCAACTGCACGCAGATTGAGAAGGACTACTGGTGACACTATCGTGAGTACTTACCTGGGGCCAGCCCAATGAGGTTAGGGGGGGTGTCTTTGTGCATTTACCCCTGCCTTCAGGGCAACTGGAGCTCTTTAAAAGGTTTTATATCTCATGTCCCAGAAGTGTCCCCCTCATATACTTAGAACAATGGGATTCCATGCTTGAGCACCAATCACCTTTACTGTATATTTAATAAAAGAAGCCTCCTGTAAGGGATCCGATAGTGAGCCATTTGTTCTTATTCTCTCATAGCTTCCTTCATGTATATTTAATGATATTTATCATTCCTTGATGTGTAGCTATTAAAGAGACACTCCAAGCGAGCCATTTAAAAAAAAAAAAAATGCATTTGATAGGAAGTCCTCTTTTTGGTCTAGATTTCTCTTCGTTTGATTTGAAAGGGCTGTATATGAAGAGGTTTCTTGGAGAGTTGAGTACCCGAAGGAGCTAATTTGAACATAGTGGAAACAATACCGCAGCGCAGAAGGCGTGGGGGCGCCGGAGTAGCCGAGATTTCAGAGCATAGGACAGGAGTGGCCAACTCCAGTCTTCAAGGGCCACCAACAGCTCAGGTTTTAAGGATATTCATGCTTCAGCACAGATGACTGTCAGAATGACTCAGCCACCTGGGCTGAAGCAGAGATATCCTTAAACCCTGACCTGTTGGTGGCTCTTTGTTGACTGGAGTTGGCCACCCCCTGGCTTAGGAAGAGAGACTCGCTCATTGGTAGAGTTGGGTATCGCGCATTATTTAGTGTACGGGGCCGTGACTGTCTCTCTTGGACTCCCACCCTCAGTTGAAGGACTCGGGTGAAATAGGCACAGGAGAATTAATATTGGATATCAGACTGGGTGAAACAGGTCTTATTCTTATATAGAAAGCTGGGCTGAAGCCCCACCCCATGTCCACCCCATGGGTTCTTACAGGACATCCAGAGATTGCCAATCGGCCAATATTTGGAGCATGCTGCAGTTCCATTACTAGTGGAGACGCCGCTTCTCAGCGGAACTGTCCCAGAGCGAGCAGCTGTCTGGGCTACTCCCTGAGGTTTCCTTGGCGGCCGTTATTGAAAACCGAGGGAGGAGGCCTGCTGAATGGATGTTAATAATGACTGAGGACAGGATTACTGCTCATTCAGATTTACAGCACACTGTGACATTTTTTGTAAGCGATATTCTTATTCCACCACGATTGAGCTGTGTTTATGTGGTACGAACCGTTCTCACGAGAAAAAAAACTCTGCACTCCTGAGGTCTTCAAAAAGATGATTTTACTGTTACTTATTTATAAAATGTGTAACCAGGAAGTAATACATTGAGAGTTACCTCTCTTTTTCACGTATGTCCTGGGCACAGAGTTATCATGAGTAATAGATGGTTACAATGAGTGAACAGGGTTATACATTATAAACAAGACATTGCATGCACAGTAAGAGATAATATTTATTATAGGCGTATGTAACAGGTACAGACCAGATCAAAATGTGAGACAGCTTCAGTTTTGAAAGAATTTAAGAACTTTTGAATGTTGCTAAGTTTGTGGAACATAATGTAACTTAATTGCTAAAGCATCTTTTACTATCGTACATTGTAAGGGGAGTTGAAAGGAAAATCTGGAGTCGAGAACCCCTGTAATAACCCATTGCAAGGAGTACTCCAGCGCCAGGACGCCCCTTATGGCAGATAGCTGCTTAGTAAATATGGCCCTAATGGTTATTGGCATTTTACCCCTCCGGATTGCAAAGGGTTTCATACAATTTGTCCTGATTTAAAAAAAGTATATAGAAGAAGTGAACTTCCGTTATTGGAAACATGACAGCTTTGGGGAAAGAATAGTTGTTGTACAATGAAATCCATGTATGTTTGAGAAGCCCTTTGGGATGGGGTAGAAGGGGAGTGCTGCTGCGTTTTTGGGATGGGGTGGAAGGGGAGTGCTGCTGCGTTTTTGGGATGGGGTAGAAGGGGAGTGCTGCTGCGTTTTTGGGATGGGGTAGAAGGGGAGTGCTGCTGCGTTTTTGGGATGGGGTAGAAGGGGAGTGCTGCTGCGTTTTTGGGATGGGGTAGAAGGGGAGTGCTGCTGCGTTTTTGGGATGGGGTAGAAGGGGAGTGCTGCTGCGTTTTTGGGATGGGGTAGAAGGGGAGTGCTGCTGCGTTTTTGGGATGGGGTAGAAGGGGAGTGCTGCTGCGTTTTTGGGATGGGGTAGAAGGGGAGTGCTGCTGCGTTTTTGGGATGGGGTAGAAGGGGAGTGCTGCTGCGTTTTTGGGATGGGGTAGAAGGGGAGTGCTGCTGCGTTTTTGGGATGGGGTAGAAGGGGAGTGCTGCTGCGTTTTTGGGATAGGGTAGAAGGGGAGTGCTGCTGCGTTTTTGGGATGGGGTAGAAGGGGAGTGCTGCTGCGTTTTTGGGATAGGGTAGAAGGGGAGTGCTGCTGCGTTTTTGGGATGGGGTAGAAGGGGAGTGCTGCTGCGTTTTTGGGATGGGGTAGAAGGGGAGTGCTGCTGCGTTTTTGGGATGGGGTAGAAGGGGAGTGCTGCTGCGTTTTTGGGATGGGGTAGAAGGGGAGTGCTGCTGCGTTTTTGGGATGGGGTAGAAGGGGAGTGCTGCTGCGTTTTTGGGATGGGGTAGAAGGGGAGTGCTGCTGCGTTTTTGGGATGGGGTAGAAGGGGAGTGCTGCTGCGTTTTTGGGATAGGGTAGAAGGGGAGTGCTGCTGCGTTTTTGGGATGGGGTAGAAGGGGAGTGCTGCTGCGTTTTTGGGATGGGGTAGAAGGGGAGTGCTGCTGCGTTTTTGGGATGGGGTAGAAGGGGAGTGCTGCTGCGTTTTTGGGATGGGGTAGAAGGGGAGTGCTGCTGCGTTTTTGGGATAGGGTAGAAGGGGAGTGCTGCTGCGTTTTTGGGATGGGGTAGAAGGGGAGTGCTGCTGCGTTTTTGGGATGGGGTAGAAGGGGGGAGTGCTGCTGCGTTTTTGGGATGGGGTAGAAGGGGAGTGCTGCTGCGTTTTTGGGATGGGGTAGAAGGGGAGTGCTGCTGCGTTTTTGGGATGGGGTAGAAGGGGAGTGCTGCTGCGTTTTTGGGATGGGGTAGAAGGGGAGTGCTGCTGCGTTTTTGGGATGGGGTAGAAGGGGGGAGTGCTGCTGCGTTTTTGCACTGTTCTTTGCTAGATAAAGACATGTTTTTGTAGTTTACGGTCAGCTGGGCTGGTCTAGTTCTTTCTTTTCATGCCGCTGGCTCCTGAGCGGGTAGCAAGCCAAATGACCTCGATTTGTACAGTTTTTTGTGTGCTCGAAGCTCTTTCAGTGCATTGAATGTCAGCTCGCAGATCCTGGCAGCATTAGAGGAGCCAGAGGCTTGATGGCACGTGAACGTAGCATTCCCCTTTTCTGACGTTTAAAGGAGCAGTTACCCATCATTTTTACAGGATTGGAAAACGGGATCCCCCGTAGCCAAACACTGCTATTTTGAGCTCCGGTGGTGGGGGGGGGGGGGGGGGGTAGGGGGGCCGGGCCCTCAAGTTCACCGTAGATACTTACCAGTGAAGTTGACAAGTTTAAATCTCCCTCCAGGGAAAATAAGATGGCTGCCAAAGAACCCACAACATCATCGGTTGTGGCTTCCTATTGGACGGCCATTTTAAATCCCCCTTTATAAACCAAGAAGTGATACCAATAACTTAGTGTCTTCTAGGACCCGAGGGTGTTTTATATATTGTCCATAATCTGCCCTGAACCCACAGGGCTTAATCATGTGCTGCCATTTTCAGGTCACATGGGGAGTAGCCTGTAAATCAGTCCTTCTGGGGGAAATCATTAGGTGGTGCACAGAAACATCGTCCTGTTCTCCTGTGTTGTGTCCTGCCCGGGCGGTTTTATTCCTGTCTATGTACGAATGTTAACGTATTGTTTTCCTGCCAGCTTTGCCTTTGGCTCGTTGATCTCTGCTGTGGATCCAGTAGCCACTATCGCGATCTTTAACGCTCTCAACGTGGATCCTGTGCTCAACATGTTGGTGTTTGGAGAAAGTATTCTGAATGATGCAGTGTCCATTGTCCTAACAAAGTAAGTGAAACATAAGGAAAGGACACACGATAGGTCTAATAAGTAAGTATTCTTCGCAGGCCACGCCCGGGCTCTTCGCGGGCCACGCCCAGGCTCTTCGCGGGCCACGCCCAGGCTCTTCGCGGGCCACGCCCAGGCTCTTCGCGGGCCACGCCCAGGCTCTTCGCGGGCCACACATGCGCCGCCTGTTGAAGAAGCCCTGACTTAGAGTATGGGAAACTCTATCAAGATAACACTCTGGACGCTTAATGTCAATTTGATGATTAGTTTTTCACTATGCTTCATATGTTCTATCAATAAGATTATCTCCTGAGAGTGTGTGCGTGCGTGCGTGCGTGCGTGTGCGTGCGTGTGTGCGTGTGTGCGTGCGTGTGTGTGTGTGTGCGTGCGTGCGTGTGTGTGCGTGCGTGCGTGTGTGTGCGTGCGTGTGTGCGCGTGCGTGTGTGTGTGTTGATGCCGTCTCAGGGCCTCTTCCTTCCCCTAGCCCTTCATTTCTACTTTTATATTTTGTACGTTTATGTTTAAATGCCACAAACGTCTTTTAAATAAAGTGTTACTGCGTGCACAGCAATGGCGGAAGGCATTTATGGAACCCACATAAAACCTCATCGTGCATTGCTTATAAGGCTGCTTCCGCCAACACCCGGCTTTCCAATGTGTCCCACAATACCCGCTCAAAGAAATGAGTGTGACCAATTGGAACCTGTTAGGGCAGGTTGTTATCAGGGAAAGCAGGCCTACGCGCTTTGTGTCTGTTTCCAGATGTGAGCACAGCAGTGTTTGTCTGTATGTAGAACGCACACGCACCCTGCCGGGAAGTATCACTTCTGGGAACATAGGTCAGACAAGGAGTAAAAAGGAGCAAAGGAAATATGCTGCCCTTACAGAACAAGCATGGCGTGTTTATACTTTTAGAAAAAAATGTATTCAAGGTTCATCCATCATTTATTATTGCTAGTTTTGTGTGTGTGTGTCACTGTGTGTGTGTGTCACTGTGTGTGTGTGTCACTGTGTGTGTGTGTGTGTCACTGTGTGTGTGTGTCACTGTGTGTGTGTGTCACTGTGTGTGTGTGTCACTGTGTGTGTGTGTGTCACTGTGTGTGTGTGTGTCACTGTGTGTGTGTGTGTCACTGTGTGTGTGTGTCACTGTGTGTGTGTGTGTGTCACTGTGTGTGTCACCGTGTGTGTGTCACCGTGTGTGTGTCACTGTGTGTGTGTTATATATAAAGAAAAAAGCGCTCGCTCCTAGTGTAAAATCAATGGGGTGGTTTTGTTTTCTGAACAAATAACAAATAACAATTGCAATTATTATTTGTTCAGAAAATAAAACCACCTCTTTGGTTTCACACTAGGGGCGGGCGCTTTTTTCTTTCTTTTTTTTCCAGGTTTCCTTTGAAGAGTTGGTTGTATCTGTTGTTTAAGCTGCCTGTCTCCAGAGGACAACCTGGGGAGGAATTCTGTGGTTCATGTGAACTTTTGTGACATTTATGCTAAGTTTTCTGGACATTTTCTGTTTATGCATTAATATTTTTATGTTTTTTATTTAAGTCACTAGCTGAGAGCCCCGGCGTTGCCCGGGTTGTTTGTGGTGTGTGTGTGGCATTTGGGTGGGGAGTGGTCCACACGGCCCATGTGCGGTGGTAGTGCTGCTGTGGCTGTACTGATGGTATATAATCTGAACCCCGTTATAACGCAGTGCTTGGGGTCCACATAATGCCACTGCGTTATAACGGGGATCGCGAAAATAAAAAATGGCTGCCGCGATCAGGGGATCCGTGTCCGTTGGAGGGGGAGAGCTGGAATAACGCTCCCAGCTGTCCCAGACCGGCGGCTCACCCAGATTGTTCTCCTTAAATATGAATTGGACTTTGGTCCAAGTAGGGACTATAATGGTCCCTTTAAGCATACCCATACAGTAGGTTTAGTAAATTCAGACAGCTGAGAACAGGTCAAATGATATTGCAGTCTGGCTCATAAATACCAATCTCGCCCCCTACACTAGCCATCGCTGTCCTGTGAAATATTGCGTGATATAGCCTCTTCACCTACTAAGGTAGTGACCTCTGTTGCCACCGTGACCAGAGCAGAAGCCAGCTTCGTTGGGATGGATTGAGAAAAAGATTAGCCAAGGAAATAATATACTGTATGAGAGGTTGGAGGGTTACATACCCAAAAAAGCATGTGTGTACACATGTACAGTATATTATTGCAATTTATGACACGTTTTGCATAAAACAATTAAGTGTGTGTGTGTCTAATGTATCTGTCAATTCGTCACTCTCCTCTGCTGTGATGGGTTTGTGTCACCTCTACACATAGTATGATACAAACACATAATTTGCAGTGTTATCTTTGTAGCTGCTCACATGGCAAATGATGATGGTTTTTAGCACTCAGTAAGTGGAGGAATCATTTACTGAGATAATTTATTCTGGACCTAAAATCCCCATCCTCCTGTGGAGCGGAGAAATAGAACAATATAACAGGACATGGGGCATGATAATGCTGCTTTATAAATAGGACTAAGTAAATGGAAATACAATAGGCACGTGTTAAAGAATATGCAGTCAATATCATAGAGAAAATCATGATTTTATCATATTACTTTTCTGATCTGATCTAGCACTGCCAGAGTATGCAGAGCTGTACTTTACAACCACATTCAGTTCTTGCCTGAAGAGCTTACAGTGTCCGTGTGTCCGTGTGTCCGTTAGCAATAAAGCATTGAATATTTGTATATGGAAAAAAAGGCAGCTTAGCTTTTTTAAAATGGGAGCCACGCTCAGACCGCGTTATATGCGGATCCGTGTTGTAGCGAATCACGCTATAACGGGATTGAGCTGTGTGTGTGTGTGTATATGTGTATATATAGATATATATAGATATATATAGATATATATCTATATATATCTATATATACTGTATATAGATATATAAATTATACTTGGATTCCCTCTTAGAAGCTCTCTTCTTTTCTTAACGTTACTCTTATGTGTGAAGCGCTTACTCCCATAACGTGTTATGTTATGATGTCACGTGTATTACTGCTGCAAAACATTAAAGTTTGTACATGGGGGGCGCTATATAAGTAAAGATATACATATATTTGAGAGATTAACTCTTAGATTTGTTTTCGTTTTTTATATTTTTTAACTTACAATATTTTTTAAAGCATGCATTTCAGTGTTTTTTCTGATATATACATGCATACACACGTGTACATATACATTATACATATATGTACTGTACTTTATATCACTTCTTGCTAGCAATACATTCCAATATGATGCATTGCTTTCCAGGAAAGGAGGGGTTCATTTGAATAATTGTTTTTAACGTACAGACTGTTCAGGGTCTCTGTTATTTTCTGCCATGCCCGGGTCCATCAGAACACGACAGTTTTAGATCTGAAGCGGAATAAGACACCCTGAAAACTCAGAATGGGGAATATCAGCAACGTATCACAGAAAATGTTTTGGAGCCAAAAGAACTGTTAGAATCCCATCTCCAACAGGTGCTGTTTTCATATGAAAATCCCAGAACATTTTCACCTGGCTCAATTGTGTTTCGCTTTTGACCAGGAAGCCAAAATAGCGTCTGTCTGATGTGTTATTCCCTTCACTGGCAGAAATACCGGCAATGCTGTGTAAATAATAGCGGTTTCCTTACATTATATTTTGTGTTTCAACTCCAAACCAACGTAAGTTAAGTGGAGATGGTATAATTCAACAATCAACAGATGTATCAACGACCTCTGCGAACAACCTCGCAACGACCTCTGCAAACAACCTCGCAACGACCTCTGCAAACAACCTCGCAACGACCTCTGCAAACAACCTCGCAACGACCTCTGCAAACAACCTCGCAACGTCCTCTGTGAGCAACCTCACAACGACCTCTGTGAGCAACCTCACAACGACCTCTGTGAGCGGCCTCACAACGACCTCCGCGAGCAACCTCACAACGACCACTGTGAGCAACCTCACAACGATCTCCGAGAGCAACCTCACAACGACCTCTGCGAACAACCTCACAACGACCACTGTGAGCAACCTCACAACGACCACTGTGAGCAACCTCACAACGATCTCCGAGAGCAACCTCACAACGACCTCTGCGAACAACCTCACAACGACCACTGTGAGCAACCTCACAACGATCTCCGAGAGCAACCTCACAACGATCTCTGCGAACAACCTCACAACGACCTCTGTGAGCAACCTCACAACGACCTCTGTGAGCGGCCTCACAACGACCTCCGCGAGCAACCTCACAACGACCACTGTGAGCAACCTCACAACGATCTCCGAGAGCAACCTCACAACGACCTCTGCGAACAACCTCACAACGACCACTGTGAGCAACCTCACAACGACCACTGTGAGCAACCTCACAACGATCTCCGAGAGCAACCTCACAACGACCTCTGCGAACAACCTCACAACGACCACTGTGAGCAACCTCACAACGATCTCCGAGAGCAACCTCACAACGATCTCTGCGAACAACCTCACAACGACCTCTGTGAGCAACCTCACAACGACCTCTGTGAGCAACCTCACAACGACCTCTGCGAACAACCTCACAACGATCTCTGCGAACAACCTCACAACGACCTCTGTGAGCAACCTCACAACGACCTGTGCGAGCAACCTCGCAACGACCTCTGCCAGCAACCTCACAACGACCTATGCTAACAACCTCACAACGATCTCCGAGAGCAACCTCACAACGACCTCTGCGAACAACCTCACAACGACCTCTGCGAGCAACCTCACAACGACCTCTGTGAGCAACCTCACAACGACCTCTGCGAGCAACCTCGCAACGACCTCTGCCAGCAACCTCGCAACGACCTCTGCCAGCAACCTCGCAACGACCTCGGCATTTACATACAGCATTGCTTCCCAACGCCAGTCCTCAAGAACCCCCAACATGTCAGGGTTTAAGGATATCCCTGCTTCAGCACACTGGTTCAGTCAAAACTGAACCACTGATTGAACCACCTGTGCTGAAGCAGGCATATCCTTAAAACCTGACCTGTTGGGGATTCTTGAGGACTGGAGTTGGGAAGCACTGACCTACAGAATGAAGTAGTTTATTGAGTAGTTACGTAAAGTACTTGGGGGAAGTGATTTCCAGAAAAGAATAAATGCAATTTAAAAGGGGTTAGGCTTTTAAATCAGCAACTCGCACAGCTCCATTTTTTAAGTATATTATGACTGGATTAGGTGAAGTTGGGGGGGTGTCATCTCATTTACCAGGACACCCCAGTTCTACTGCAATTTGCTGCTTTAGGACAGACAGTTTGAAACGCAGGAAAATATGAAATGGTAGTGGATGCATGGCCCGGACCCCCAAGTAGAGAAGGTCTGTACAAACACATGGAAGGATTCATAATTTCTTGTGATACAGGAGATACTGTGCTCATTTGCATAGCATTACCCAGAATCCCTGGCTGCAGCGGAAGCACTGTTTGTTACGCGATAATAGGGAAGGACATGGTCTGAGATCTACAAATGCACCACCAGTGGTATTTTTATTTATTGTGATACAAGGAAACTGAGGGCAAGAAATATTGGTGACCAAATATGAGCTACTTATTTGCGCTGAGTAATAATATTATTTCAGTTTAGAGGCACTTTCCAGCATAAGCGTACATTAAACAGGCGCACCGGTGGGTGGAACGCCTTTTTCTCATCTGCAATTGAGTTTTTCCTTCCTAACTGCGCAGCACAATAATAACACAAACATTTACTGTAATTATTTATTCTGCAGCACAGCAGAAGGCCTGACCAGGGGGAATCTATCTGACGTGAGCGAATGGCAAACGTTCCTCCAGGCCCTGGCAAACTTCCTGAAGATGTTCTTTGGCTCTGCGGCCCTTGGAACGCTGACTGGCCTGATTTCTGCATTAATATCCTTTTTTATTTCTCCTGAAGTGCACACACCGTAAGCTTCTCATGCGCCGCGCAGCAGCCATGCCCTTATTCAGTAAGTCCCTGCTGCTTCCGGCAGAGGAACGGTTTCATTGTGGGTCTGCTGATTGAACACTGCTCATCGCTGCGTTTAATCTCATTCCACTGAAATGACTTTCCCAGAGCTGGAGAGCCTGTTCTAACAGAGCAGGGAGAGGATATCCATCCCGCGTCTCTTCATGAAACCTCCATTGTAGGAACACGGTCTTGTGATGAAGTTTGATGATTTTATTGTTTGAGTCCGAAACCACTTAAATTTCACATTTAAAGGACAGACGTTTTGGACATCAGCCTTATTTCACATACATAAAATGTTTGACCTCCCTGTGCCCCCCGCTCCCGCCCGCCACCCAAAAAAATCCTTTAGTCTGATTCCAAGCAGACTGTCTTCATGTTATTTTTTTTTACATAGGATTGGAGAAGCGGGTCTCCGGAGCTGAACCCCATTACGTTCAGCTCCCGGGACCCCCTGCTTCCTGAGATACTTACCTCCGTAGGGGGTGCCGGTAGCCGCGTCAGCTGGGGTTCTCATTATGGTGCCGTTCGAAGATCCCCGCGAGGCCATATGAAGCCGTGATGTCATCCGGTGCGGCTTCCTATTCGCCGGCCAGACCGGTTCCTTTAAACAGCGCCGAGATACCAGCACCCCCTACGGAGGTAAGTATCTCGATAAGCAGAGGGTCCCCGTGGCTGAAATTAACGGGGGCTGCTTTCATATGTAATCTGTGATACATTTATTTTTATTTAACAGAAAAGTGTGTGTGCTTTGTACCTGCTCTCTATGCTTTCTGCCATTATTCCTGCCCTGTTTGTGCTTCTGTACGATTGATGCAAACTGGGGTATTTGGTAGCATTACGTTTGCTGCTGGTTTTGTTGGCAACGCAGCTTCACAAAAGTAGTGAACCGCAGACTAATCTTATCTCTCGTGTTACCCAATGTTACCGTGTTCTGACATAGACAGTCTATTCACCAGTCGGAAGAATGGAGCTCTTGTTGGAACTATTGAGACTTGTTACATAATAAGATTTTTAAGAAGAATACTTCTCTTGTTACATTTTCCAGTTGGTGCATACAATCTGACTATTAGATCTGACCTGCATTACCTGCTACTATTGGGAGCGCATTTTCAATCATTCTTGTACTACTGTTTGAGTGCTTTCTAAATCATGTATGTATGTATGATGTATGTATCATGTATGTATGATGTATGTATGATGCATGTGTGTACTATATACACACACTTCGATGAAGAAGAGACAGTACTGCAGAAAATGTGATCAAACAAATATATTGTCCATTAAACATTTTGTGCTGTCTTCATCGAAGCTGGTTTTGTGTGGAGTATTTCTTTATATTGTGTTTTGTATGATTTGTGCACTTGCTTTATATGAATGATACTGAGGTGTGTGTGCCTGCTATATTTTGAGAGGGATATAGGTGTGTGTGTGTGTGTGTGTGTGTGTGTGTGTGTGTGTGTGTGTGTGTGTATGTGTATCTATAGATGTGCATATATGGATGTAGATATATAGGCACTTGCGGGTCTTTACAATGTTGAAACAAAAGTAGTTTGAGCATGTGTGTTGCATTTTGTGCATACGTAGAGATGGGATCGATGTCAGACCCCCTAACCTTCTTTCAGCCCCACAGCAGGTAAGCTGTGTAATGTTTCCGTAACCACATGTTCAGGTATTGAAGCACTTGGATTTAAGGAAAACTCCGTCCTTGGAATTCGGAATGATGATTATCTTTGCGTACCTCCCATACGGACTATCGGAGGGTATTTCGCTGTCAGGTGGGTTTGGAATGCATTGTATTGGTTATTATGACTTTTTGCAGCATTTGAACCAGGGAAGGTCCTCCAGAGATGAACTTCGCTATTTTTGTAGCTGTGGGGGACTCTCTAGTTCCCCAGATACTTCGTTTTCTGAGTCAGCACCCTTCCTGTGTATTTAAACATGGCGCCGGCGGTGACCCAATAGGAAACCACAAGTCCTGGCTCTAAATAATAAGAGCAGCTGGCAGTGCCGCTTTAAATGACTGGCAGTGCCGCTTTAAATGACTGGCAGAGCTCATAAGTAGACAACATATCAGTCTGTCATTAATTATACCAGGTTTATTTAACAATCTTGGTCATGTAATTATTGCTAACAAAGTTTAAAGTCCGGAAAGCTCCATTTGTTCAGAGTCTATTATACAATAACAATGTTTCAATGATCGCTTAGGAGGTGAAACCTGGTTGCAATAGAACAACCTGTGCCTAGTAAGTCTTCTAAAGCAGGGGCGCTCAACTCCAGTCCCCAAGACTCCCAACAGGTCAGCTTTTCAGGATATCCCTGCTTCAGCACAGGTAGCTCAATCGGTCCCAGCTTCAGCACAGGGTGGCTCAGTCTTCGGGATATCCTGAAAATCTGACCTGTTGGGGGGGTCTTGAGGACGGGAGTTGAGCAGGTCTGTTCTGAAGGGTCCTGAGGGGAGGACATCGCCCCACGTGTCCTTTGTTAATAAAGCAGTATATGATTTTACATCTGGAAACATAGGAGCACAAGTGCCGGGAACGGGTTATCTTACCCGTTCCAGCGTCCACGCCCAGTGACTTGAATGGGAGTTAACGCCAGAACGAGCGAGAACCCGTATTCTATCGAGCGTGGCAGTCGCCAACCTTGAGCATGTTGTGAAGATTTACAAATCCTTGAGGTACCAATGTAGCAAGATGGGGGGGCAGGCTTGTATGCAGCATGGTCTAAACCAAGGGTGACCAACAATCCCCAAATCAAGCAAGAGGTCACGTTTTAAGGATATCCCTGCTTCATCACATGTGGCTGAGCCACCTGTGCTGAAGCAGGGACTGATTGAGCCACCTGTGCTGAAGCAGGGATATCTTTCAACCCTGACCTGTTTGCGCCCCCCCCCCAGGACTGGAGTTGGCCTCCCTTGTCCTAATGATAAGAAAGGGTCAATAATGCCGAAATGTGTTTTTACTGAATTTGGATCTTGTCTGGTTTTTTTTTGTTTTGTTTTTCCAATGACCGGCAAATTCCACGGGCTGGTACAGTCCCACGGGTTGGTGTGGTCCCACGGGTTGGTGTGGTCCCACGGGTTGGTGTGGTCCCACGGGGTTGGTGTGGTCCCACGGGTTGGTGTGGTCCCACGGGTTGGTACAGTCCCACGGGTTTGTATGTCCCACGGGTTTGTATGTCCCACGGGTTGGTACAGTCCCACGGGTTGGTACAGTCCCACGGGTTGGTACAGTCCCACGGGTTGGTACAGTCCCACGGGTTGGTACAGTCCCACGAGTTGGTGCAGTCCCACGGGTTGGTGCGGTCCCACGGGTTGGTGCGGTCCCACGGGTTGGTGTGGTCCCACGGGTTGGTACAGTCCCACGGGTTTGTATGTCCCACGGGTTGGTACAGTCCCACGGGTTTGTATGTCCCACGGGTTGCAAGGCGCAGTGTTAATTCTTTGCTGCCGTTGCCGTGTACCCGCAGGTATCATGGCGATACTGTTTTCGGGCATAGTGATGTCTCACTACACGCATCACAACCTCTCCCCAGTAACCCAGATACTGATGCAGCAAACTCTACGGACTGTCGCCTTCTTATGTGGTAAGTAATGTGGGCCCACGTGCTGAGACCACGTGCTGAGGCCACGCAGGAATCATTTCACATCTCATTGATTGGTGAAACAAATGTGTCATTTTAAACGGGCAGTTCCCCATCTCCATCTTAATTATTATTTTCGTGTCCCCCTCTTATTTTTAGAATTTCTAGCAGCATCGCTTATCCTTCAGTAAACGCCAGCGTATAACAGTAACCCCTTCCCTGCTGGAGGGACTTGCAACATGTTGTTTAAAAGGCATGTCTATTAACGGGGCGATCCCTTTTAGGACCAAAGGGAACTAATTTCAGTGACCTGTGTAAGAGGCCTCGCCCGGGGATTCATACCTCGTTTACCCAAATCCTGAGCGTATTTCTTCGTTGATAAAGTGAGGGGTTTGATTTCCTCTGGCTGGTCCCTTTTGTAGAGATCTTCAGAAAACTTGGGACCAGGTACCGAAAGGGTAAAGAAGAAATCGGAGCACAATAGTGCAATATTGCCTCTTTGATATTGATGAACTGAGTGTAGCAGTGAAGGAATTGCACTCACATGTCGAATAAGTCCATTGCGGCAGTGAATAGGTTAATACTGTATGCAAAAGCTTGTCAGGTTATCAGAAGCTCAGCAGGATATCTCCGAGTAAGAGACAGAGAACAAACAATAGTGCAGATGGTCAAACAGTAAGGTTTATATATCAATAAAACAGCAGAGTACACACTCTCTCCAAGATATAAAAAAAAACAGGGTTTATAGAGTCTGCGGCTACAGGAAACAGGGCGAGTGCCCTCCTGTGAAAGTCTGGGGATTCCCGGAGACGCGCAGAGAAGGCGCTGGGTTTAAAGCAGCTGTCCAAGCGGCCGTTTTTTTATTTTCTTCTCCCTTTAATATGCGCATCAATACAATCCACACAATAAGTAATAAGCTAAGTTGCCGATCGATCGTCGAAGATTCAACTCAGGGGTTCACTAAATAGCTGCACAGGAGTATTGACTCAGTATCTGTTACTTTGTAAATGGTTGCTATAGAAACAAAAAATGCTTGTTACATTATAATACATTAAAAATCTCATTCAGAGATGATGGTTAGCTGGGCCCCTCGGTTTGTTTCAGCCACACAGCGGCATTGCTTGGAAGAGAATGAAGTGCAGCACAGGGGTGCACATTGGGAGGCTGTGGGCTTCCTAGTCTCTTGTTATATGGCGCTCGTAAAATGAGTTCCCTGACGTTAGAGCGCACGTATTTCCCAACCTCTCTGCTGCTACAATTGCTGGTTATAATGGCAACGGTCGTCTTCAGTCCCATTTGTCACCAAAGATAAAGATCCTAGGGAGGGCTGGTTGTTGATAAAGATACCATCGTTTTATGGGGTGTATTGTATAATATCCTCCAAAGCGGCCCATGGGGTCGTTTTTGGACTAATCTCTCCCCCCCCTCCCCTTCCCCCCCCCCCCCCCCCCCCCCCCCCGTCGTCTTCAATGGGGAATTTAGCCTGAAAAATAACCTGGGTGGCTGCTTCTGCCAGATGTAGAAGACCCTGTGATGGAACACATCCCGTTCTGATGCCTGCTTGTCCCCTCCCAGTTCAGATTGGGTGTAATAAAGATGTCGGCATTTCCTTCCTTGATGCTGGATCTGCTTATCTTGTTTTTTTTGTTCTATTCCAGAAACCTGTGTTTTTGCCTTCCTCGGCCTCTCAATCTTTAGTTTTCCGCACAAGTTCGAAATTTCATTTGTCATCTGGTGCATTGTAAGTACACATTGGAAATGTGCTGTATACTTCTATATTTTAGGCAGTTTTTGGGATATGTATAGAATGATTTAAAATACATGGTGCCTGTTACACTGGATGTGTTGTTGTGTAGATGTACAGTACCTCTGGATAGGCAGATCACTGTTAGCACTTTACAGCGGAGGTCTACCATATATTACATATATATATATATATGTAAATAAAAAAAGAATAATACGTTTTAATGCATCTATTCTACAGATAACGGTGGCAACAACAGTGTGGCTATAAACGCCTTTTATAAAATCACCAAGGAGGGATTTTACTGGAATATGTAAGGCGCTGATTTTACGAACATCTTGACAAAACTTCTAGAAGGTAGCGATTAAAAAAAAATAATAATAATAATATATATGCAGGTGTATGTGTGTGTGTATATATATATATATATACAGTATATATATATATATATATATATATATATATATATATATATATATATAATCAAAGGCTCCTTACCAGGCAGACCAGGGAATCCAGAGTAAGCACAGCAAGGAAGAGACAGCACATTTGTTAGCAAAAAGAATTGTATTAGAATAGTAGGCACATACACCAACGTTTCGGTCCTAAGAACAGGACCTTTATCCATCACTCCCTTGATAAAGGTCCTGTTCTTAGGTCCGAAACGTTGGTGTATGTGCCTACTATTCTAATACAATTCTTTTTGCTAACAAGTGTGCTGTCTCTTCCTTGCTGTGCTTACTCTGGATTCCCTGGACTCTCTGGTCTGCCTGGTAAGGAGCCTTTGATTTTATATATATATATATATATATATATATATATATATATATATATATATATAAATACACATACACATGCATATATATTATTTATTTATTTATTTTTTAATCGCTACCTTCTAGAAGTTTTGTCAAGATGTTCGTAAAATCAGCGCCTTACATATTCCAGTAAAATCCCTCCTTGGTGATTTTACAAAAGGCGTTTATAGCCACACTGTGTTGTTGCCACCGTTATCTGCAGAATAGATGCATTAAAACGTATTATTCTTTTTTTATTTACATTTACAATCCTCTTATACACGACTTCACATCGTCCATTAGCTGTCTGTTTATATTAACCACACATTAAAAAAGTTACGGTGTGTGAAAGTGACCGAAACCCTGTACCGTCCATCCCTGTGAGCAGGTTATTGGCTCTGCCCTGCAACGAGTAACACACGAGTAACTCACGAGTAACACACGAGTAAGAGAGCAAGGTAAACCGAGCGTAATAATGAATGCTTATTAGATCAAAATAGATTGTTAGATTTTATTTATTTTTATCCTCCGTAGACATTTATTAAGGCTTTAAGCAACAGCAATAATTGATTTTGGGGAGTATTAATGCAATCGTACAAATATTAAAATGCAAGAAGAAATCTTCCCCATAGCATCAAAGGGGGGAGGGGGGGGAATGGAGGTCGCGCAATAAAGGTCGCGCAATAAAGATTATTATTTTATTTATTTAAAGGTACAAAAAAATGTTTTTCAACAATTGAAACAAATAGCGCACTTCGCTGTTTTGGCGCCAGCAGAGGGGCCCGAGCCTTTGCAGCGCGGCTTTGACATATTGTCGAGGATGATTTATCTTTCAAGGCTGGAGGGGTCTGCTATACCAGCAGTGCTCAACTCCAGTCCTCAAGCCCCCCCAACAGGTCAGGTTTTCAGGATATCCCTGCTTCAGCACAGGTGGCTCAATCAGAGGCTCCATCAAAGACTGAGTCTCTGATTGAGCGACTTGTGCTGTAGCTGGGATATCCTGCAAAGCTGAACTGTTTGGGGGGGCTTGAGGATGGGAGTTGAGCCCCCCAGTGCTATATATACAGTGCACTGCACTCCCTTCTAGCACCGAAGGGCTTCATAAAAAACCCGCAGACATCCGCAGAGAGATGAAATAAATGGGCTCTGACTTGTGTGTCTGACGCTGATTACACTGCAGAAATGTTGGCTTTTTGTCTTGCTTGACTGCCCAGGTAAAAGTAAGGTATATTCCTGCCGTCTTTAACAACGGAAGAGCATATAGCTGGAGGATATGTAACGAGTGATGAGGGTGGGGGCTGCTTGGCGATTTGGGGGGCTGCTTGGCGGTTTGGGGGCCTACTTGACGGTTTGGGGGCACACAGTTGTGTCCAGGGTCGGTGTGCGGTGACATAGGTGTTTTTATCTGTTACTTTTTATGTTTGTCCAATAATGGGTATCGCAAAGCCCAAACAACCAATGGAAGCTACAATAACTCATAATTTCTTCAGCGTACAAGTGAAGTGTCAAAAACTGTAGTTGGCGGCCTGAGACATTGCATGCAATTAGTAACGCAGGCTCGTTTGCAGCCAGTGAAGGAGCTCGGTATTCAATGATATATTGATGTTAAAAAATATTCCTGTAGAAAACAGGTAAATAAATAAAACAAAAGTTACATTTGCATTAAATAACAGCTTCATGGTTGACATTTAATTTCCTTTGGCCATTCTAATTCTTACAACGTTAAGTCTTTACGCGTGTTACTTTTTTTTATACTGTTAAACGGAAATCTAACCCGTAAACAGGTGACCCAGATTTCTGTGTTTTTTTCCGAGAAGTCGCTTGACGTGGTTTGGGTGGTGGTTTGGCATTTACATTTTTCATCAGCCCTAGAAAAGGGGGCGTCCCCTATTCATTATACTGTGAAGCTTGTTAAGCTCTAGTAAAAAATATGCTAAATGGGACCAAAAGCTTCCCCAGCACAGAGAAGAGGGGCCATTGGAATATAACTTTATATATATATATATATATATATATATATATATATATATATATATATCTCCTCCATGGTATTTCCGTCACTTTTACTGGAGTCGCCTCTTGATCTCCATCCTTTTTGTCTATGGCAGTGCTCCGAACTTCATCTCGCTTTTCTTGTTGGATCTCACTGATCTGGAGTCGGCCTAGCTGATTTTCTGCCATTAGCAGACTCGTCCCGGTGGAGATCTCCCTCCCCTCCCCCACACCCAAATTCTCACGACTTTCAGCAAGTAGACGAGGGTGTCTTGGCAGTAGTAGCAATGTGTGGCCCAGGAACCCGCTGGACAGTCACACTGGCTTACAGTGGTGACTGGAACTAATTCTGGGAAATGCAAAACATTAGGGATAACCTCTTGGAACTTTAGCACAATACACGGTGTATGCTCTAAGAACAGATGGAGGTAACCTTCCTCCCCCCCTCCTTAAATTAAAACCTTTTTATTTAAAATGCAAGTAGAAGTGTTAGCGTTTATTTTTTTTTAACATTAGTATTAGTCTGGGTAATTAGTGGTACTCCGCAACCTCTAGTACAAACACAACCCTGTTCACTGCCCCCAGATAGATAGATTGTATAATGCTTTGTCTCGTTTTCAAGATGGCGGCGGAGTAGCTTCCTGTCTGCAAGACTGCCAGATTCATAGTCTCACAGGCTTCTTCCTCTGTGACTGGCAGGAAGCTTACGCTTTTAGAGCGTATGCTCTCCAGAGCATGGAAACTCTTCCTATCACGGGCTTGTATGTTTTACACACTTCATGTATGATTCATTCCCTGTGTTGTAATATCTTATCTAGTTAAGCAGTGTATGCATTGTTGGTTCTATATGAATAATAAGAAAAACATACCATTTCCAAAAAGTTTAGGGGCGGCTGGCAGTGGCGGGGTTAATATAGCCTGAGCCAATCCGTGATGGGGAGTGACGATGTCACAATTACTGATTGGCTCACACATAGATGTTTGAAAGAACTGCTCACCTATTAAACATAATGTCCTAAAAAGCGGTTGGTGCAAAGGAGGTATAATACTTATAGTGAAAAGAGTGAACCGAGAAGTTCAAAGATACCCCTATATATGCACTCTAAACCAGACGTGTGGATATTTCTAAGGCCACAAGGATAAAAATCCCTATACCAGAAACTAAAATGGCGCAAAACAAAAAAGTTTTAATACATAAATAGTTATATTACACTCAAATGGATAAAAATATGGGTATATACTGAACCCCTAGGTGGAGCAATAAAGAGAACCGATGGGGATATGTATAAGTAGGATATCTCATGTGCCATCTGAGATTAACCCCATCCGTTCCTGCGTGTAGTTGGAACATGTGATGCCCATATATCTAACACACATTACATATGTACGTTCAGTGGCCTTTAAAGGGCAATGGAACAATGACAGCATTAACTATAATTCGCCACCATCTGATTAGGTGTGGTAAATGCTGTAGTAAGTAGCATGCATATGGTGTAATTGGATCTATGCCTCTAACAGACTAACAATGTGTTCTTGTTCCTACTGTTTATAAGACAGGTAGTATCCCTTCCCTCGCACGGAGTTGGATACACTAACAGTGAACAATGTATCAGACTAGTAGTGTCATAAATAGCTGTATAGTAACAGCATCCCAGAAACCAACTTGCAAAACAGATTATTGTTGTGAAACAAAACGCTACTGGGTCAGCAGTGCAGCAAGGAAATCTGCCCGCCGCCGGAGTATCGTGCCGCCGCAACAGTGCAGCAAGGAGATCTCCCCGTCGGCGGAGTATCGTGCCGCCACAACAGTGCAGCAAGGAAATCTCCCCGTCGGCGGAGTATCGTGCCGCCACAACAGTGCAGCAAGGAAATCTCCCCGTCGGCGGAATATCGTGCCGCCACAACAGTGCAGCAAGGAAATCTCCCCGTCGGCGGAGTATCGTGCCGCCGCAACAGTGCAGCAAGGAGATCTCCCCGTCGGCGGAGTATCGTGCCGCCACAACAGTGCAGCAAGGAAATCTCCCCGTCGGCGGAGTATCGTGCCGCCACAACAGTGCAGCAAGGAAATCTCCCCGTCGGCGGAATATCGTGCCGCCACAACAGTGCAGCAAGGAAATCTCCCCGTCGGCGGAGTATCGTGCCGCCGCAACAGTGCAGCAAGGAGATCTCCCCGTCGGCGGAGTATCGTGCCGCCACAACAGTGCAGCAAGGAAATCTCCCCGTCGGCGGAATATCGTGCCGCCACAACAGTGCAGCAAGGAAATCTCCCCGCCGGCGGAGTATCGTGCCGCCACAACAGTGCAGCAAGGAAATCTCCCCGTCGGCGGAGTATCGTGCCGCCACAACAGTGCAGCAAGGAGATCTCCCCGTCGGCGGAGTATCGTGCCGCCACAACAGTGCAGCAAGGAGATCTCCCCGTCGGCGGAGTATCGTGCCGCCACAACAGTGCAGCAAGGAAATCTCCCCGTCGGCGGAGTATCGTGCCGCCACAACAGTGCAGCAAGGAGATCTCCCCGTCGGCGGAGTATCGTGCCGCCACAACAGTGCAGCAAGGAAATCTCCCCGTCGGCGGAGTATCGTGCCGCCACAACAGTGCAGCAAGGAGATCTCCCCGCCGGTGGAGTATCGTGCCGCCACAACAGTGCAGCAAGGAAATCTCCCCGTCGGCGGAGTATCGTGCCGCCACAACAGTGCAGCAAGGAGATCTCCCCGCCGGCGGAGTATCGTGCCGCCACAACAGTGCAGCAAGGAGATCTCCCCGTCGGCGGAGTATCGTGCCGCCACAACAGTGCAGCAAGGAAATCTCCCCGTCGGCGGAGTATCGTGCCGCCGCAACAGTGCAGCAAGGAAATCTTCCCGTCGGCGGAGTATCGTGCCGCCACAGCAGTGCAGCAAGGAAATCTCCCCGTCGGCGGAGTATCGTGCCGCCACAACAGTGGGGAGGGAGGGATAGGGGAGGGAAGGGAGAAAGAGCGAGCGGGCTACGGAGAGCCCTTGTGTGTAGTTAAAGGCATACGACCCGCAAAGGCGTCCGGTGTGTCCACGCAGTCGCTACTCCGACGCCGTCACTTTCGTGACGTCAGCAACATCGGACACGTGTTTCGCGCGTGTGACGCGCTTCTTCAGGGGGAGGCGTCTACCCTTACGACTAAGTACCTGGTATATATAGGGAGGTGTGGACCCCTATTGGTCAGTAGGTGCTTGTGTGGTACGCCTTCATGCTAAAAATAGCGGTGTTAACCCTATGAGATCGGGTTACGATCTAATAACTGATTAGTTCGGACCTATTCTGTTTGGAAAATATTGGGAAATTGATTAACCATTATAGGCTCCCTAGATGGTGCACATATCTGATAGATGTCTGCTGGATCAAGAGCACTGACCTATGGATTGTATGTATATATGTAGGAATGTATAGCCCACTTAAAACGATCCGCCCCTATGGTCAATAAGGATCCAAGTATGTTTTTAACACTGTATACCAATAGCCCAAAACATGATAATTAATCACTTAACCATGGAAGCTCGCTACAAAATAACTGTGTGAACATACAGAGCTAGCTATAAATCAGCTGGCAGAGTGAACATGGTATATGTGGTACATCTGATGACTACTGCAGGATGGAGGAATACATGAAACCCTGTTGTGGCGGCACGATATCCCGCCGACGGGGAGATCTCCTTGCTGCACTGTTGTGGCGGCACGATACTCCGCCGGCGGGGAGATCTCCTTGCTGCACTGTTGTGGCGGCACGATACTCCGCCGGCGGGGAGATCCCCTTGCTGCACTGTTGTGGCGGCACGATACTCCGCCGGCGGGCAGATTTCCGTGCTGCACTGTTGTGGCGGCACGATACTCCGCCGACGGGGAGATCCCCTTGCTGCACTGTTGTGGCGGCACGATACTCCGCCGACGGGGAGATTTCCTTGCTGCACTGTTGTGGCGGCACGATACTCCGCCGACGGGGAGATCTCCCTGCTGCACTGTTGCGGCGGCACGATACTCCGCCGACGGGGAGATCTCCTTGCTGCACTGTTGTGGCGGCACGATACTCCGCCGACGGGGAGATTTCCTTGCTGCACTGTTGTGGCGGCACGATACTCCGCCGGCGGGGAGATTTCCTTGCTGCACTGTTGTGGCGGCACGATATTCCGCCGACGGGGAGATCTCCTTGCTGCACTGTTGTGGCGGCACGATACTCCGCCGACGGGGAGATCCCCTTGCTGCACTGTTGCGGCGGCACGATACTCCGCCGACGGAGAGATCTCCTTGCTGCACTGTTGTGGCGGCACGATACTCCGCCGACCGGGAGATCTCCTTGCTGCACTGTTGTGGCGGCACGATACTCCGCCGACGGGGAGATTTCCTTGCTGCACTGTTGTGGCGGCACGATACTCCGCCGACGGGGAGATTTCCTTGCTGCACTGTTGTGGCGGCACGATACTCCGCCGGCGGGGAGATTTCCTTGCTGCACTGTTGTGGCGGCACGATATTCCGCCGACGGGGAGATCTCCTTGCTGCACTGTTGTGGCGGCACGATAATCCGCCGACGGGGAGATTTCCTTGCTGCACTGTTGTGGCGGCACGATACTCCGCCGACGGGGAGATCTCCTTGCTGCACTGCTGTGGCGGCACGATACTCCGCCGACGGGGAGATCTCCTTGCTGCACTGTTGCGGCGGCACGATACTCCGGCGGCGGGCAGATTTCCTTGCTGCACTGCTGACCCAGTAGCGTTTTGTTTCACAACAATAATCTGTTTTGCAAGTTGGTTTCTGGGAGGCTGTTACTATACAGCTATTTATGACACTACTGGTCTGATACATTGTTCACTGTTAGTGTATCCAACTCCGTGCGAGGGAAGGGATACTACCTGTCTTATAAACAGTAGGAACAAGAACACATTGTTAGTCTGTTAGAGGCATAGATCCAATTACACCATATGTATGCTACTTACTACAGCATTTACCACACCTAATCAGATGGTGGCGAATTATAGTTAATGCTGTCATTGTTCCATTGCCCTTTAAAGGCCACTGAACGTACATATGTAATGTGTGTTAGATATATGGGCATCACATGTTCCAACTACACGCAGGAACGGATGGGGTTAATCTCAGATGGCATATGAGATATCCTACTTATACATATCCCCATCGGTTCTCTTTATTGCTCCACCTAGGGGTTCAGTATATACCCATATTTTTATCCATTTGAGTGTAATATAACTATTTATGTATTAAAACTTTTTTGTTTTGCGCCATTTTAGTTTCTGGTATAGGGATTTTTATCCTTGTGGCCTTAGAAATATCCACACGTCTGGTTTAGAGTGCATATATAGGGGTATCTTTGAACTTCTCGGTTCACTCTTTTCACTGATTGGCTCACAAGCAGGAAGTTGCCCAGTGGCCATTTTTAAAGCCGCAATACTACCTCTCCCCCCTCCTTCTCTCCCCCACCTTTATTTTTATATTTATAATTCTACATCCTTACCTACGCCGGCAATCGTTTGGTTCTCCTGTTAGAAATCTGTAAACATCCTGATTGTGCGCCTAACATAATGGCCGCCTTTCAGTTTTAATCAATTCTTCAGTCCGTATAACTCAGCAGCTACAATGTATCCTTATATTACTAAGGTAACATTATGTATTGTTACAGTTTGCAGCGCAAACTGCTGGGAACATTGGCAACAAATGATCACAAACAGGAAAGTGTTACAAAGATCTTGCACTGCTGGGGAGGTGGCTAAACCTGCTATAGAAATTAAAGGATGTTCAGTATATTAAAACTAATTAAAAATGGCATTAAAAGTTGAATAAAAAATTAAAATAAACAGTCACTTATCTAATACTACAGAACTGAACATACAGTGTAAATGAGTTCACACGTTTTTCTGCTTTAAGGGCACATGTCCACCTCTTTTTAGCAAGCGGAATTTTTTCGGGATAATGAGTTTCGCGGTGTTGGACAAAAAAATACAGCGCGACACCAAAGGGAAAAAAAGATTAGATTATTTGCTGTCTGAATGGCAAAAATGTCCCTTCAGGTCAATCTCCAGCTGCTGCATCTTTCATGTTTTTCATCTAATAAGAAATCTAGTGTTATGCCTGACAACTTAAAAGGGATTAAATGTAACAATTTCAGACGGATGCACTTTTGGTGCTGTCTCATGCACTAAAGATCTTCATTTAATGCTACAGTGCTGTAATTTCCCATTTCTTTTGAAGTGGCTGATTAGATTCACTGTTGCTTTAGCATCTTTGGCCACAAATGCTTCCTACAACTAGCTATTAAAAAAATGTTGTAACCATTTCGTCTTCTAAACCCGTTACCAGGCGAACTTGCTTTCTTTCCCCAGGTGCTGGTGCTGTTGGGGAGAGCAGTTAATATATTCCCCCTTTCCTATCTGCTGAACTTCTTCCGGGATCATAAGATCACCCCGAAAATGATGTTCGTCATGTGGTTCAGCGGTAAGACCGCTTTATCCAGGCGGGACCATTAGAATGTTGTAGTGCGGTAGAGCTTACTCCATCCACCGCCGGAGAGGCCTAATGCATCTCCTCTTGACTGACCATCACATTCCTCTCCCTCCCCCCCCCCCTCTCAGGTTTGCGAGGAGCGATTCCATACGCCCTGAGCCTTCACTTGGAACTGGAGCCCATAGAAAAGCGCCAGCTTATTGGGACGACCACCATCATCATCGTTCTGTTCACCATCCTGCTCATGGGAGGCGGTACCATGCCGCTGATTCGTCTGATGGACATTGAGGAATCCAAGGCTCGGAGAAAGAGCAAGAAAGATGTGACCCTCAGCAAGACCGAAAAAATGGTTGGTGGCCTTGTGTTGGGGACGGAGTTTAGTGAGTAGAAACGGCGTGGCTTTGCCATGCAGGCCGCCCAGACAAAATGCCTTGGTTCTTCATTGTCACTTCAGTGCTAGAGATCCCAGGTGAGCTTGGGGCAGTGTTTTGGTTATTTGTTTATCCTAACCCAGGGGCGGGCAACTCCAGTCCTCAAGGGCCACCGACAGGTCAGGTATTCAGGATATCCCTGCTTCAGCATAGGTGGCTTAATCAGTCCCTGCTTCTGCACGGATGGCTCAATTATTCGGCTCAGTCTTTGACTGAGCCACGGATGGAGCCACCTGTGCTGAAGCACGGATAGCCTGAAAACCTGACCTGTTGGTTGGAGGACTGGAGTTACCCACCCCTGTCCGAACCCCTTCTCTGTCATACGTGCCTGCAGTGCAATGCTAGCCCCGGTGAAAGCATAAGTGGTTAACTTCTCTTAATACGCAGATCCGCTTTGTAGCTCGCTAAATGGCAAAGCTGAGCGCTGCTGCTGCAGGCGAAATCACTGAAACGCACGGCGCACTTTCTGGCCTTAGTCTGACAGCGCACATTTCTGTAATATCCAGCTCGTGACATTGCAAAGGTCGGAATTCCTCAAACCTGCTTCTGAAGTAAATATTTCCATTGGGATTAGTACAGTCCCCGCCAGCCGTCCATAGCTCAGCGCTGGGTGTAAGAGCGCACCGTGGGCTCAGCTCTGGGTGTAAGAGCGCATCGTGGGCTCTGCTCTGGGTGTAAGAGCGCATCGTGGGCTCAGCTCTGGGTGTAAGAGCGCATCGTGGGCTCAGCTCTGGGTGTAAGAGCGCATCGTGGGCTCAGCTCTGCTCTGGGTGTAAGAGCGCATCGTGGGCTCAGCTCTGGGTGTAAGAGCGCATCGTGGGCTCAGCTCTGGGTGTAAGAGCGCATCGTGGGCTCAGCTCTGGGTGTAAGAGCGCATCGTGAGCTCAGCGCTGGGTGTAAGAGCGCATCGTGGGCTCTGCACTGGGTGTAAGAGCGCATCGTGGGCTCAGCGCTGGGTGTAAGAGCGCATCGTGGGCTCAGCTCTGGGTGTAAGAGCGCATCGTGGGCTCTGCTCTGGGTGTAAGAGCGCATCGTGGGCTCAGCTCTGGGTGTAAGAGCGCATCGTGGGCTCAGCTCTGGGTGTAAGAGCGCATCGTGGGCTCAGCTCTGGGTGTAAGAGCGCATCGTGGGCTCAGCTCAGCTCTGGGTGTAAGAGCGCATCGTGCGCTCAGCTCTGGGTGTAAGAGCGCATCGCGGGCTCAGCTCTGGGTGTAAGAGCGCATCGTGGGCTCAGCTCTGGGTGTAAGAGCGCATCGTGGGCTCATCTCTGGGTGTAAGAGCGCATCGTGGGCTCAGCTCTGGGTGTAAGAGCGCATCGTGCGCTCTGCTCTGGGTGTAAGAGCGCATCGTGGGCTCAGCTCTGGGTGTAAGAGCGCATCGTGGGCTCAGCTCTGGGTGTAAGAGCGCATCGTGGGCTCTGCTCTGGGTGTAAGAGCGCATCGTGGGCTCTGCTCTGGGTGTAAGAGCGCATCGTGGGCTCTGCTCTGGGTGTAAGAGCGCATCGTGGGCTCAGCTCTGGGTGTAAGAGCGCATCGTGGGCTCAGCTCTGGGTGTAATGCGCATCGTGGGCTCAGCTCTGGGTGTAAGAGCGCATCGTGGGCTCAGCTCTGGGTGTAAGAGCGCATCGTGGGCTCAGCTCTGGGTGTAAGAGCGCATCGTGGGCTCAGCTCTGGGTGTAAGAGCGCATCGTGGGCTCAGCTCTGGGTGTAAGAGCGCATCGTGGGCTCAGCTCTGGGTGTAAGAGCGCATCGTGGGCTCAGCTCTGGGTGTAAGAGCGCATCGTGGGCTCTGCTCTGGGTGTAAGAGCGCATCGTGGGCTCTGCTCTGGGTGTAAGAGCGCATCGTGCGCTCAGCTCTGGGTGTAAGAGCGCATCGTGCGCTCAGCTCTGGGTGTAAGAGCGCATCGTGGGCTCTGCTCTGGGTGTAAGAGCGCATCGTGCGCTCAGCTCTGGGGTAAGAGCGCATCGTGCGCTCAGCTCTGGGTGGAAGAGCGCATCGTGGGCTCAGCGCTGGGTGTAAGAGCGCATCGTGGGCTCAGCTCTGGGTGTAAGAGCGCATCGTGGGCTCAGCTCTGGGTGTAAGAGCGCATCGTGGGCTCAGCTCTGGGTGTAAGAGCGCATCGTGGGCTCAGCGCTGGGTGTAAGAGCGCATCGTGGGCTCAGCTCTGGGTGTAAGAGCGCATCGTGGGCTCAGCTCTGGGTGTAAGAGCGCATCGTGGGCTCAGCTCTGTGTGTAAGAGCGCATCGTGGGCTCTGCTCTGGGTGTAAGAGCGCATCGTGGGCTCAGCTCTGGGTGTAAGAGCGCATCGTGGGCTCAGCTCTGGGTGTAAGAGCGCATCGTGGGCTCAGCTCTGGGTGTAAGAGCGCATCGTGGGCTCAGCTCTGGGTGTAAGAGCGCATCGTGGGCTCAGCTCTGGGTGTAAGAGCGCATCGTGGGCTCAGCTCTGGGTGTAAGAGCGCATCGTGGGCTCAGCTCTGGGTGTAAGAGCGCATCGTGGGCTCAGCTCTGGGTGTAAGAGCGCATCGTGGGCTCAGCTCTGGGTGTAAGAGCGCATCGTGGGCTCAGCTCTGGGTGTAAGAGCGCATCGTGGGCTCAGCTCTGGGTGTAAGAGCGCATCGTGGGCTCAGCTCTGGGTGTAAGAGCGCATCGTGGGCTCAGCTCAGCTCTGGGTGTAAGAGCGCATCGTGCGCTCAGCTCTGGGTGTAAGAGCGCATCGTGCGCTCAGCTCTGGGTGTAAGAGCGCATCGTGGGCTCAGCTCTGGGTGTAAGAGCGCATCGTGGGCTCTGCTCTGGGTGTAAGAGCGCATTGTGGGCTCAGCTCTGGGTGTAAGAGCGCATCGTGCGCTCAGCTCTGGGTGGAAGAGCGCATCGTGGGCTCAGCGCTGGGTGTAAGAGCGCATCGTGGGCTCAGCTCTGGGTGTAAGAGCGCATCGTGCGCTCAGCTCTGGGGTAAGAGCGCATCGTGCGCTCAGCTCTGGGTGGAAGAGCGCATCGTGGGCTCTGCTCTGGGTGTAAGAGCGCATCGTGCGCTCAGCTCTGGGGTAAGAGCGCATCGTGCGCTCAGCTCTGGGTGGAAGAGCGCATCGTGGGCTCAGCGCTGGGTGTAAGAGCGCATCGTGGGCTCAGCTCTGGGTGTAAGAGCGCATCGTGGGCTCAGCTCTGGGTGTAAGAGCGCATCGTGGGCTCAGCTCTGGGTGTAAGAGCGCATCGTGGGCTCAGCTCTGGGTGTAAGAGCGCATCGTGGGCTCAGCTCTGCACTGGGTGTAAGAGCGCATCGTGGGCTCAGCTCTGGGTGTAAGAGCGCATCGTGGGCTCAGCTCTGGGTGTAAGAGCGCATCGTGGGCTCAGCTCTGGGTGTAAGAGCGCATCGTGGGCTCAGCTCTGGGTGTAAGAGCGCATCGTGGGCTCAGCTCTGGGTGTAAGAGCGCATCGTGGGCTCGGCTCTGGGTGTAAGAGCGCATCGTGGGCTCAGCTCTGGGTGTAAGAGCGCATCGTGGGCTCAGCTCTGGGTGTAAGAGCGCATCGTGGGCTCAGCTCTGGGTGTAAGAGCGCATCGTGGGCTCAGCTCTGGGTGTAAGAGCGCATCGTGGGCTCAGCTCAGCTCTGGGTGTAAGAGCGCATCGTGCGCTCAGCTCTGGGTGTAAGAGCGCATCGTGCGCTCAGCTCTGGGTGTAAGAGCGCATCGTGGGCTCAGCTCTGGGTGTAAGAGCGCATCGTGGGCTCAGCTCTGGGTGTAAGAGCGCATCGTGGGCTCAGCTCTGGGTGTAAGAGCGCATCGTGGGCTCAGCGCTGGGTGTAAGAGCGCATCGTGGGCTCAGCGCTGGGTGTAAGAGCGCATCGTGGGCTCAGCTCTGGGTGTAAGAGCGCATCGTGGGCTCAGCTCTGGGTGTAAGAGCGCATCGTGGGCTCTGCTCTGGGTGTAAGAGCGCATCGTGGGCTCAGCTCTGGGTGTAAGAGCGCATCGTGGGCTCAGCTCTGCTCTGGGTGTAAGAGCGCATCGTGGGCTCAGCTCTGGGTGTAAGAGCGCATCGTGGGCTCAGCTCTGGGTGTAAGAGCACATCGTGGGCTCAGCTCTGGGTGTAAGAGCGCATCGTGGGCTCAGCTCTGCACTGGGTGTAAGAGCGCATCGTGGGCTCAGCTCTGGGTGTAAGAGCGCATCGTGGGCTCAGCTCTGGGTGTAAGAGCGCATCGTGGGCTCAGCTCTGGGTGTAAGAGCGCATCGTGGGCTCAGCTCTGGGTGTAAGAGCGCATCGTGGGCTCAGCTCTGGGTGTAAGAGCGCATCGTGGGCTCAGCTCTGGGTGTAAGAGCGCATCGTGGGCTCAGCTCTGGGTGTAAGAGCGCATCGTGGGCTCAGCTCTGGGTGTAAGAGCGCATCGTGGGCTCAGCTCAGCTCTGGGTGTAAGAGCGCATCGTGCGCTCAGCTCTGGGTGTAAGAGCGCATCGTGCGCTCAGCTCTGGGTGTAAGAGCGCATCGTGGGCTCAGCTCTGGGTGTAAGAGCGCATCGTGGGCTCAGCTCTGGGTGTAAGAGCGCATCGTGGGCTCAGCTCTGGGTGTAAGAGCGCATCGTGGGCTCAGCTCTGGGTGTAAGAGCGCATCGTGGGCTCAGCTCTGTGTGTAAGAGCGCATCGTGGGCTCAGCTCAGCTCTGGGTGTAAGAGCGCATCGTGGGCTCTGCTCTGGGTGTAAGAGCGCATCGTGGGCTCAGCTCTGGGTGTAAGAGCGCATCGTGGGCTCAGCTCTGCTCTGGGTGTAAGAGCGCATCGTGGGCTCAGCTCTGGGTGTAAGAGCGCATCGTGGGCTCAGCTCTGGGTGTAAGAGCACATCGTGGGCTCAGCTCTGGGTGTAAGAGCGCATCGTGGGCTCAGCTCAGCTCTGGGTGTAAGAGCGCATCGTGGGCTCAGCTCTGGGTGTAAGAGCGCATCGTGGGCTCAGCTCTGGGTGTAAGAGCGCATCGTGCGCTCAGCTCTGGGTGTAAGAGCGCATCGTGCGCTCAGCTCTGGGTGTAAGAGCGCATCGTGGGCTCTGCTCTGGGTGTAAGAGCGCATCGTGCGCTCAGCTCTGGGTGGAAGAGCGCATCGTGGGCTCAGCTCTGGGTGTAAGAGCGCATCGTGGGCTCAGCTCTGGGTGTAAGAGCGCATCGTGGGCTCTGCTCTGGGTGTAAGAGCGCATCGTGGGCTCAGCTCTGGGTGTAAGAGCGCATCGTGGGCACAGCTCTGGGTGTAAGAGCGCATCGTGGGCTCAGCTCTGGGTGTAAGAGCGCATCGTGGGCTCAGCTCTGGGTGTAAGAGCGCATCGTGGGCTCAGCTCTGGGTGTAAGAGCGCATCGTGGGCTCAGCTCTGGGTGTAAGAGCGCATCGTGGGCTCAGCTCTGGGTGTAAGAGCGCATCGTGGGCTCAGCTCTGGGTGTAAGAGCGCATCGTGGGCTCAGCTCTGGGTGTAAGAGCGCATCGTGGGCTCAGCTCTGGGTGTAAGAGCGCATCGTGGGCTCTGCTCTGGGTGTAAGAGCGCATCGTGGGCTCAGCTCTGTGTGTAAGAGCGCATCGTGGGCTCAGCTCTGGGTGTAAGAGCGCATCGTGGGCTCAGCTCTGGGTGTAAGAGCGCATCGTGGGCTTAGCTTTGGGTGTAAGAGCGCATCGTGGGCTCAGCTCTGGGTGTAAGAGCGCATCGTGGGCTCAGCTCTGGGTGTAAGAGCGCATCGTGGGCTCAGCTCTGGGTGTAAGAGCGCATCGTGGGCTCAGCTCTGGGTGTAAGAGCGCATCGTGGGCTCAGCTCTGGGTGTAAGAGCGCATCGTGGGCTCAGCTCTGGGTGTAAGAGCGCATCGTGGGCTCAGCTCTGGGTGTAAGAGCGCATCGTGCGCTCAGCTCTGGGTGTAAGAGCGCATCGTGCGCTCAGCTCTGGGTGTAAGAGCGCATCGTGGGCTCTGCTCTGGGTGTAAGAGCGCATCGTGCGCTCAGCTCTGGGTGGAAGAGCGCATCGTGGGCTCAGCTCTGGGTGTAAGAGCGCATCGTGGGCTCAGCTCTGGGTGTAAGAGCGCATCGTGGGCTCTGCTCTGGGTGTAAGAGCGCATCGTGGGCTCAGCTCTGGGTGTAAGAGCGCATCGTGGGCTCAGCTCTGGGTGTAAGAGCGCATCGTGGGCTCAGCTCTGGGTGTAAGAGCGCATCGTGGGCTCAGCTCTGGGTGTAAGAGCGCATCGTGGGCTCAGCTCTGGGTGTAAGAGCGCATCGTGGGCTCTGCTCTGGGTGTAAGAGCGCATCGTGGGCTCAGCTCTGGGTGTAAGAGCGCATCGTGGGCTCAGCTCTGGGTGTAAGAGCGCATCGTGGGCTCAGCTCTGTGTGTAAGAGCGCATCGTGGGCTCAGCTCTGGGTGTAAGAGCGCATCGTGGGCTCTGCTCTGGGTGTAAGAGCGCATCGTGGGCTCAGCTCTGTGTGTAAGAGCGCATCGTGGGCTCAGCTCTGGGTGTAAGAGCGCATCGTGGGCTCAGCTCTGGGTGTAAGAGCGCATCGTGGGCTCAGCTCTGGGTGTAAGAGCGCATCGTGGGCTCAGCTCTGGGTGTAAGAGCGCATCGTGGGCTCAGCTCTGGGTGTAAGAGCGCATCGTGGGCTTAGCTTTGGGTGTAAGAGCGCATCGTGGGCTCAGCTCTGGGTGTAAGAGCGCATCGTGGGCTCAGCTCTGGGTGTAAGAGCGCATCGTGGGCTCAGCTCTGGGTGTAAGAGCGCATCGTGGGCTCAGCTCTGGGTGTAAGAGCGTATCGTGGGCTCAGCTCTGGGTGTAAGAGCGCATCGTGGGCTCAGCTCTGGGTGTAAGAGCGCATCGTGGGCTCAGCTCTGGGTGTAAGAGCGCATCGTGGGCTCAGCTCTGGGTGTAAGAGCGCATCGTGGGCTCAGCTCTGGGTGTAAGAGCGCATCGTGGGCTCAGCTCTGGGTGTAAGAGCGCATCGTGGGCTCAGCTCTGGGTGTAAGAGCGCATCGTGGGCTCAGCTCTGGGTGTAAGAGCGCATCGTGGGCTCAGCTCTGGGTGTAAGAGCGCATCGTGGGCTCAGCGCTGGGTGTAAGAGCGCATCGTGGGCTCAGCTCTGGGTGTAAGAGCGCATCGTGGGCTCAGCTCTGGGTGTAAGAGCGCATCGTGGGCTCAGCTCTGGGTGTAAGAGCGCATCGTGGGCTCAGCTCTGGGTGTAAGAGCGCATCGTGGGCTCAGCTCTGGGTGTAAGAGCGCATCGTGGGCTCAGCTCTGGGTGTAAGAGCGCATCGTGGGCTCAGCTCTGGGTGTAAGAGCGCATCGTGGGCTCAGCTCTGGGTGTAAGAGCGCATCGTGGGCTCAGCTCTGGGTGTAAGAGCGCATCGTGGGCTCAGCTCTGGGTGTAAGAGCGCATCGTGGGCTCAGCTCTGGGTGTAAGAGCGCATCGTGGGCTCAGCTCTGGGTGTAAGAGCGCATCGTGGGCTCAGCTCTGGGTGTAAGAGCGCATCGTGGGCACAGCTCTGGGTGTAAGAGCGCATCGTGGGCTCAGCTCTGGGTGTAAGAGCGCATCGTGGGCTCAGCTCTGGGTGTAAGAGCGCATCGTGGGCTCAGCTCTGGGTGTAAGAGCGCATCGTGGGCTCAGCTCTGGGTGTAAGAGCGCATCGTGGGCTCAGCTCTGGGTGTAAGAGCGCATCGTGTGCTCAGCTCTGGGTGTAAGAGCGCATCGTGGGCTCAGCTCTGGGTGTAAGAGCGCATTGTGGGCTCAGCTCTGGGTGTAAGAGCGCATCGTGGGCTCTGCTCTGGGTGTAAGAGCGCATCGTGGGCTCAGCTCTGCTCTGGGTGTAAGAGCGCATCGTGGGCTCTGCTCTGGGTGTAAGAGCGCATCGTGAGCTCAGCTCTGGGTGTAAGAGCGCATCGTGGGCTCAGCTCAGGGTGTAAGAGCGCATCGTGGGCTCAGCTCAGGGTGTAAGAGCGCATCGTGGGCTCAGCGCTGGGTGTAAGAGCGCATCGTGGGCTCTGCACTGGGTGTAAGAGCGCATCTTGGGCTCTGCTCTGGGTGTAAGAGCGCATCGTGGACTCAGCTCTGGGTGTAAGAGCGCATCGTGGGCTCAGCTCTGGGTGTAAGAGCGCATCGTGGGCTCAGCGCAGCTCTGGGTGTAAGAGCGCATCGTGGGCTCAGCTCTGGGTGTAAGAGCGCATCGTGGGCTCAGCTCTGGGTGTAAGAGCGCATCGTGGGCTCAGCTCTGGGTGTAAGAGCGCATCGTGGGCTCATCTCTGGGTGTAAGAGCGCATCGTGGGCTCTGCTCTGGGTGTAAGAGCGCATCGTGGGCTCAGCTCTGGGTGTAAGAGCGCATCGTGGGCTCAGCTCTGGGTGTAAGAGCGCATCGTGGGCTCAGCTCTGGGTGTAAGAGCGCATCGTGCGCTCAGCTCTGGGTGTAAGATCGCATCGTGGGCTCAGCTCTGGGTATAAGAGCGCATCGTGGGCTCAGCTCTGAGTGTAAGAGCGCATCGTGAGCTCAGCTCTGGGTGTAAGAGCGCATCGTGGGCTTTTTGCTATGTTATAAATCCACTTTACAGATTGTTGGTAGAAATAAATGAGGAATTACATAGGAATCTCACATAGGTGAGACAGGGCAGGGGCTAAACAAGAGAATGAACCTGCATCGCCACAGCATCACACGCGGAACAAGAGACAGTCCTGTTGGCGAACATTTCTCTGACTCTGGCCATAAGATGAACGATCTGAGGGTTGCCATACTCAAAGGTAATCTTAAAACCCCGAAAGAGAGACGGTTGCATGAATACAAATTTATGCAACTGTTCGGGACACTTAGCAGTGGCCTAAACAGAGATCGAAATTTTATGAGTCATTACTGACACAAGTGAACTCTCTTCCCATGAGCGCTAAAAGCCATGTCTGTACATACTGTGCTATATGTATGCACACACATCTGTCTCTCACACATACTAATACTCCTTGTTTTTCCATCCCTATACACCAATAGGGACCACAAAGTATCCACACACACTTTTAGTTGTGCTACTAACTCTCACATTTCCACACCCACCCACACCATTTATATCCACTCCACACACACCTTTTGTAAAGCACTGTATATACTGTGGGCTCTCCATTCATTTTTATTCACACTGATACACATACACACTCTTTCATCACTTGCTTTCAGGAACCTTTTGACACCTCCAGCCATAAAACACATCCACACCGGGGGAAGGACCAGCACAGATAACATTCCAAGAGACATTGTTTTTAAGTATACCTTTTGCTTGCTTCATTCATTGTAACATCACCGGAAGAAGAGATCAGTGTATCTCGAAAGCTCGCACAAATTAAAGCATTGCGTTAGCCACAGAACGGTATCATTTATTTATTTTTTGATTATTGAAGCTCGGCTAACACGGTACTGATACCTCTACATGTGTATACACATACACATACATACACACACACACGCAGTGTGTGTATACACATACACATACATACACACACACACACGCAGTGTGTGTATATACATACACACACATACATACACACATTTTGTGTGTGTGTGTGTATTGACCAAACCGTACCAGTTCTGCTATTTAAGCATTGCATTTTTATTTGATGCCTTCAGGGTAATACTATTGAATCTGAACATTTATCAGAACTGACAGAGGAAGAGTATGAAGCCCAATACATCAAACGTCACGACCTCAAGGGATTCATGTGGCTGGATGCCAAATACTTAAACCCTTTCTTCACACGTCGGCTCACACAGGAGGTACGTGGAAGGTCTGTATTTGTACTATACATTAGCACAGTCGGCATGTGATGAGTGAAACGCGTCAGCTCTTGGGATGCACAGGTACACATTTCTATTCTTCTGCAGAAATCCCCACTACTCTCTTATTAACACCAATGCGGTAACACGCCCTTATAAATAAACATTCTGTTTGGTCCTTGCAATTTAGAAACGATGCCACTCAGTATATGTACACCAGGGGCGGCCAACTCCAGTCCCCAAGAGCCACCAACAAGTCAAGTTTCCAGCATATCCCTGCTTCAGCACAGGTGGCTCAGTTTTCGAATGAGCCACTGATTGAGCCTCCTGTGCTGATACAGAGATTTCCTGAACACCTGTCCTGTTGATGGCCCCTGAGGACTGGAGTTGGCCGCCCCTGGTGTAGGGCTTCTTGGCTACTCCCATGGAAGATGGACTTGTGGAGTCTCCGTGAGTCCCGCCATCGTTTTGTGACTTAATTGATGTCTCTTTTTTTAGTTTGCATTTAATTAAAAATTTATGTGATTAACTATTTACTTTGTTATTCCTGGGGATAATTTGCTCTATTTAGCCATATTGGTGTGCAGAAGTGTATGTTCGCTGTAGGTTGTAATAACCTTTTAACAGACCTACAGGGTCTTCACAAATTGGTGTTTGTAGAGCGCTTTTGACACCTCAGAAGTCTCTTCTTTAAGAGTGCACACATATAATTCTATGAAGGACCCCCGTTGCTTCATTAAAAAGTATCACCTAGGATTACTTTTAGAAGAACTGCTACATATTATTTAGAAAACTTTGTTTTTTTTCCATCCTTTTTTGGACTGCTGAAGTCATTGAGATATTCCTTGAGCAGCAAAACTACCCAGTAATCGCAGCATTCAACCAATAGCCGGCTGGCAGACCCGGTACTAGAACTGGTAGCTACCCCACATAGAAATATACCGGACTGACCAGTTATCTTCTTCTGTAGGACCTTCATCATGGCCGCTTACAGATGAAAACCCTCACAAACAAGTGGTATGAAGAGGTGCGGCAGGGACCTTCCGGGTCTGAAGATGATGAACAGGAGCTGCTCTAGCGAAACACCAGGGCGCCGCGCTGACACTAATCGGGGGGGAATCCCCTCACCAGCGAGAGGCACATTGAGTTCTTTGGCCATTGGTCGTATTGAAGGAGCATGCAAAGAAACGTTCATTTACATTTTCTTGTAACTTTTTAATAGGTTTACACACTTAGGGCGGGGGGCACTAACCCGCGATGTGGGGGTATCACACCCCAATTCTGCGTTAAGACATTCAAGTAAATGTCAATTAACACCGGACCTGGACGCCATAACCCGCATCCCGGCCTAGTGAATCCCCGGGCTTCATTTCATTTGCCCAGTTTGACTGTGAAGTAGCGTTGAAGTCGCGCACAAGACAGACGCGAACGAAGGGACCGGTTGAATAAATGAAATGGTTGCGACATATATATATATATATATACCCTTTGCAACAAAACTCGGAATAGTGTAAGTATTTCCATCCCTTTTTTGTACCTTTACGGGGGCTCGGGAGGTTTATTGTGTTATTTTCTTCCACCCCATAATAAGGCAATAACTATATATATATTAGTGCTCTGTCCTAAAACCACCTAGGAAGGGGGATGTGATTACATAACGTGCTGTAAGTTGCACAGAAGTCGGAAGGTAACGCAACTAAATGGACTCGCAAGTGTCAACAATATTTTCAAATGTTCCAGGTCAATTTACTGTAAATGATCTAAAAATACTTATAATTTCAACACATCACTCGCAATAGCCAACTCCGAGCCAGGTGGCTGTGCCGCTCTAGGGAGGACACTTACTGTGATACGTAATCCCTGGGCATTGTGCTGCAAGAACATCAAAGCACATGTACCTTGCAATGTACTTACGGATATATAGTAAGATCGGAGAAGGAAGCTGCACTCTGGGATAAGGAAGCTGTACTCTGGGATAAGGAAGTCTCGCCAAGCACGCGAGAGGCGTTCCCCGACCAGCCATGCACGCGAGAGGCGTTCCCCGACCAGCCATGCACGCGAGAGGCGTTCCCCGACCAGCCAAGCACGCGAGAGGCGTTCCCCGACCGGCCAAGCACGCGAGAGGCGTTCCCCGACCGGCCAAGCACGCGAGAGGCGTTCCCCGACCAGCCAAGCACGCGAGAGGCGTTCCCCGACCGGCCATGCACGCGAGAGGCGTTCCCCGACCGGCCATGCACGCGAGAGGCGTTCCCCGACCGGCCAAGCACGCGAGAGGCGTTCCCCGACCGGCCAAGCACGCGAGAGGCGTTCCCCGACCGGCCAAGCACGCGAGAGGCGTTCCCCGACCGGCCAAGCACGCGAGAGGCGTTCCCCGACCGGCCATGCACGCGAGAGGCGTTCCCCGACCGGCCAAGCACGCGAGAGGCGTTCCCCGACCGGCCAAGCACGCGAGAGGCATTCCCCGACCGGCCGAGCACGCGAGAGGCGTTCCCCGACCGGCCAAGCACGCGAGAGGCGTTCCCCGACCGGCCAAGCACGCGAGAGGCGTTCCCCGACCGGCCATGCACGCGAGAGGCGTTCCCCGACCGGCCAAGCACGCGAGAGGCGTTCCCCGACCGGCCAAGCACGCGAGAGGCGTTCCCCGACCAGCCAAGCACGCGAGAGGCGTTCCCCGACCAGCCATGCACGCGAGAGGCGTTCCCCGACCAGCCATGCACGCGAGAGGCGTTCCCCGACCAGCCATGCACGCGAGAGGCGTTCCCCGACCGGCCAAGCACGCGAGGGGCGTTCCCCGACCAGCCATACACGCGAGAGGCGTTCCCCGACCAGCCATGCACGCGAGAGGCGTTCCCCGACCAGCCAAGCACGCGAGAGACGTTCCCCGACCAGCCAAGCACGCGAGAGGCGTTCCCCGACCAGCCAAGCACGCGAGAGGCGTTCCCTGACCAGCCAAGCACGCGAGAGGCGTTCCCCGACCAGCCATGCACGCGAGAGGCGTTCCCCGACCAGCCATGCACGCGAGAGGCGTTCCCCGACCGGCCAAGCACGCGAGGGGCGTTCCCCGACCAGCCATACACGCGAGAGTCGTTCCCCGACCAGCCATGCGCGCGAGAGGCGTTCCCAGAACTCCTACGAGGGACTGAGCGCTGTGTGGTCCTACGAGGGACTGAGCGCTGTGTGGTCCTACGAGGGACTGAGCGCTGTGTGGTCCTACGAGGGACTGAGCGCTGTGTGGTCCTACGAGGGACTGAGCGCTGTGTGGTCCTACGAGGGACTGAGCGCTGTGTGGTCCTACGAGGGACTGAGCGCTGTGTGGTCCTACGAGGGACTGAGCGCTGTCTGGTCCTACGAGGGACTGAGCGCTGTGTGGTCCTACGAGGGACTGAGCGCTGTGTGGTCCTACGAGGGACTGAGCGCTGTGTGGTCCTTCGAGGGACTGAGCGCTGTGTGGTCCTACGAGGGACTGAGCGCTGTGTGCCCCAGCGTTAGAAAGATGGCTTTGATGGCAGAGTTTGCTATGCTGGGATTCGGGCAGTGGTTATTAGCAGCACACGCCTGTAACATACGGTCTACCGTAACCCTTTGAGTGCCTCAAGACGTACTCTGCACATCATAAGGGACGGCGTGTATATAATGCTGCTCGCCTCGGGGGAGATTGCAATCGGAGCGTTCACCTTTTGGGAATGGGGTTGCCCGCCATCACCTGAATCTGCGACGGGCCGGTGGCCCATAGGAGCCGCAGGTCTTCCGGCATGCAAAGGGTTAAATGTCCGAGGCGAGAGGGAACGGAGGACAGCGGCACTTTGTAGCTGATTTGAAACTTTTTTCATTCTTAAGTATTTAAAATACGTTTTAAAACTTTTTAAATTTCCATGGTAAATTAATTCTCTGGGGAGGGTTTTTCACAATCATTGACCGATGTTGGTCATCAACATTTTTAGCTTAGCTTTGTTCCTTTGTTTGCACAGTAATGATAGTGCCTTCAGTCACACACATTAACTGGACATGCCTCAATACAGCGTTCCCGACAAGGAGATGTAAGCATTGAACGTAGGAGCACGTCAGACCGCCACTGTAAGGGGGGTTAACGCTCTAGTAGAGGCAATCACACTGAGGAGGTGTTTGCATTTTTGTTGCCCCTTTAATGACCGGTCCCTCCAAACACCAACGCCACGTGAAAAAAATATACACGTTTTAACATTATTTTGTAAACTTTGAACCACTAATTGTGCTACCATTTTAAGACAAAAATCATAATGAGGAAGGACCATTAAGTATAAGATTAGAATAACACGGGCCCCAAAGAAAATAGAAAAGTATACATTTTTCACGTTTACGGGCTTTCTTTTCAGAGAGCGTTTCAAGATGGAAATGATATATATTTATATTTAGTCCATGGAACTGAGACACTCCAATACAGATATTGGCTCGGTGCGCTGATCATTGTGCGTTTCAAGCATAAGATATCGCGGGCACTCCAATCTCAAAGACTATTTCTTGGTCAGACGGTTCTGCTTCCATTGGGAATATATATATATATATATTTATCTATCTATCCAGGCCATGCACATATATATCTGTGTCTAGCTATTTATCTATCTCCAACTACTTCAGGAAGTGTAGTTAAGTCTTGGACCGGTCTTGGTTTCACAGCAGAAAGGCTGTTTATTTGTTGGTTTTCTAGTTCTTGTACCTGGGGAACAATGTGGCGCTCGGTACATTTATATCGCAGCTGTAGGGAGAACCTATATTCCTGTATCAGGTTCTGTAACTTCGTACAGAAGACGATCATGTCAGAATGTACTGAACCGCCATTGGACCTTCACCAAGGTCACCGATAATCTCTGCCAGGAGTCTCACTGCTTGCACTTTATATGGGAAATATATGGGTACACTCCTTTTGGGATTGGGACGTAGTGTCATATTAAGCCGTGTGCTGGTTTGATATGGTTATTTTGGGTGTGGGCAAGGGGGGGGAAATGAATAATCTAATTTCTTACATTTTCAAAAATATAGTGTAATATATTTTTTAAAAAGTTCAATTGTCAAAGCCCTGATGCAGGTGGGATACTGTGAATATTTATTGTTTTGATTACCCAAAGGGGTTAGTTATGTGGTTCTTATATAAAAAAAAAAAGTGTCAGGTCTCATTCTAGTTTTTGTGAATGTAAATTATTAAGGACACCTTAAAGCAGCAATCCTCCCCCTGCTTGTTTGTTTAATACCCCCAGAATGGGAACCAATCCTCCCCCTGCTTGTTTGTTTAATACCCCCAGAATGGGAACATGGGGGCCTCCAGAGCTCAACCGTGCTATTTTTAGCTCTGTTCACCCCCCCCCCCAGTTTCCAAGATACTTGATGTTACCTGCTTTAAATATCCTTCCTGGGGAAACAAAATGGCTGCCAAATCTTGGGCCAATAGGAAGCCACAATATCGGTTGCACCTTCCTATTGGGCGGTCATCGGGGGATCCGCCCAGTTCCAATCCTGTAAAAGAAGGTGGGGGTGAGTTGGGAGGGATTGCTGCCTTATCCACTCACTGTTGTTTGTAGCAATAATTGCACGCGAGCCTTGACAAGCAGCCTATTAGAAGTGGCTAAAACGAGTCTTCGGCTCTTACGGGTTTGGGTTTATGTTCCTGTAGTTGTACGAGAATAAAAACCTACAGATGTGTCCTGCACCAATGGGTGTGGCTGTATTACAGCGTGTCACAGCTTTCCCAGGCCATGCACAGTAAAAGTAACGATATAATCCAATCCATGGTATCGTATTTCAACAGCATCCCGGCTCACGTCTGTAATCGGCATTGCCGGAAAGGGAGCATGTGGTGGTAGGATCTACCAGTCTCCTGCTACAAAGGAAGGGGGGCAACCCTCTTAATGCCTTCCATGTTGGAGGGCTCATTCGCCATTTCAGTGGCACAGAAGTCTGTCCAGGGAGGGGTTACAAGAAGTTCGGTAGCAAGAAGGGTTCCTCACCGTTGCTAACAGACGTGTGGGCATGACCACAATATCCAGGGATAGTCCCATAAAGTCCACTACTCAGGTTGGTGCCAAAGTGGGTCAACCAAAAAGCCGGTCTGACCATGTGTGAAACTCAAATCGATTGCTAAAAATCTTGTATTCTGTCAAACCTATTGGAATTTTACTGGGAAAAGGGAAAGAATTTTGGGATCAACGCAATAAGGTGTTTGAAGAGGTGTGTGTGTGTGTGTGTGTGTGTGTGTGTGTGTGTGTGTGTATGTGTGTATATATATATATATACTTATTTTTTGGTCTGGAAGTAGAACGCAGATTGTATATAATGTGGGTGTTTGTTGTAAAATAAAGGGTTCTTGGTTTGTATTAAATAAATTCCAACAGATTCATTGGTATCTGGTTTTGTTGTTTTTTTTATCTACGAGTCTGCATTTCCTGCCTGGCACATGCTGATTTCTACCGATCTGAACTTAGAACATTATGCAGCGTGTTTATTATTTTGTCACTTCAAGCGGCGCATTATCAATATAGATGCAGAGAAGCCGCGTAGTTTTATAAAGTTACGCAGCAGACGAAGGGCGCGTCCAGAGTTCCACCGCGGTTACATTCAGTCATCTGCGCGGCTCTTGCGATGTGTGCATTGTACACCTCATATTGTTCTCTCTCAGGCTGCACACTGTAGCTTGGCGACAGATCACTTAATTTATTTTAACCATCTCAAGATGTAAAGCACCAATAAAAGGTTTAAATGTGAATACTGTGACTTTCTCCTGAAGAATAAGGCAAGGAAATCCCACATCAAAAGTACGCGGTGCCCTGTAAGGGAGAAGATGATAGAAGGGTGCGCATTACAATGACAACACCAGCAAATAAGCAGTTTCGGGTGCAAATTCTATTAGTGACCATTGGTTCACAACCAGTGCTACACAGTTACATCAGGTGGTGTTTGTGGAACAACTACAAATCAATTACTCAATGATCTGTTGCTCTCAGAGCAGAGTGCTAATAAGTAGCAGACCGGTCCCCACATAGGTGCAATACGGAATATAAATTAAGTTCCTTACACACACACACACACACACACACACAGTCCATTTCATTTCCCCTAGGTCAGAGCACTAGCGTTAAGACCGTAATGAGGGAGGAGGAGGCATGTCCTCAATGGCGGGACACAGACCAACGCATCACCTGAAGCGTCCAATCCACACCCCTCCGTATGTAAACCTTTCCCTTGTGGGATGTGCACAAATTTAAGAAAAACAATGTCTCTTGTATCATGAGTATAAATGACATATACCCACGTCCCAGAGACACATCCAGGGACTGGTTTTACTCCCGGAACCCGTCCCGCCGTGAGTCTGTGGGCGTGCATCCAGCTGTAGAGATATGGAAGTGACTCCGGCTCAGCAGCGGAGATAGGATGGTGCACAGCTCCGTAAATAAATGAGACGATGGCTAAATCACACAGCTGGTAAAAAAAAAACGTTTATTGGGTCGGCAAGATGTGCCTGGCAGTATGGGGAAGCTCCAACGCGTTTCGCACAGATTATGCCTGGAGAAAATACACTGGTTTGGTGGTTGATGATGTCATTGTCTTCAATGGCGTTCGCACATTAGAAAGAAAGTTTCTAGTATGAAACTTTGGGGATCTCTGTACACTACTAAGAGAATGTGCGGATTGGCTGATCTTTTTAATAATGTGAGTGGAGTTGTACAAATGTCTTCAAACGTTTTTTTTTTTTTTTTTTAAAGTTCCCAAATGTTGCATTGCCACAATTTCACCAAATATCGCGAGAATATCACCAGTTTTGGGAAATTGTACACAAATGTCAGTACAGGCATACCCCGCATTAACGTAAGCAATGGGACAGGAGCATGTATGTAAAGTGAAAATGTATTTAAAGTGAAGCACTACCTTTTCCCCACTTATTGATGCATGTACAGTACTGCAATCGTCATATACGTGCACAACTGATGTAAATAACGCATCTGTAACAGGCTCTATAGTCTCCCCGCTTGCGCACAGCTTCGGTACAGGTAGGGAGCCAGTATTGCTTTTCGGGACGTGCTGACAGGTGCATGCGTGAGCTGCCGTTTGCCTATTGGGCGCTATGTTCTTACTCGCGAGTGTACTTAAAGTGAGTGTACTTAAACCGGGGTATGCCTGTATATAAAGGATTGTGTGACCTTGCAGATTAGCTTTTAATGCTTGCAAAAAAATTGTGTTTTGCCTTTTTTGGGGGGGGGGGGGGGAGGCGGGGGAATTACCAGCAAAACAGCAGATGTTGTCAGATTCGCTCATTTAAATGGTAAAGGTGCATATCTCTAAATGTGAATAATACCAGTCTGAAAAAGGATAAGAGGACAAATATAGAAGAATAAGAAGATTATTGGGTGAAAGAGGAGGAAATAACCCCCAATGAATGATGTGAAGCTTCGCACTGTTTTAGAAGAGTTGGAGCGTTAATCTTCTCCTGCGCTGGGAAACCGCTTCGTAGTATATTAGGCCCAATAAGAGGACACAAAGGGTTACATTAATATAATAAGAGATGCCAATAAATATTGTGCAGGTGCTTTCAGTGATGGAGCCAAGATGTCGAGTATTGTTACATAGTGTAAACCAGGAGTGGCCCACTCCAGTCCTCAAGGGCAACCAACAGGTCAGGTTTTAATGATATCCCTGCTTCAGCACAGTTGGCGCATTCGTTGCCTGAGGCACTGATTGAGCCACCTGAGCTTAAGCAGGGATATCCTTAAAACCTGACCTGTTGATGGCCCTCGAGGACTGGAGGTGGCCGCCCCTGTCTTACTACATTCAGCATAAATCATATCTTGCTATATTTCTCATAACAAAGGCCTCGCTCACCAAACAGAAACGGGAAACTTCTTTCCTGTGGACACATCGATCAGATCTCCCCCTTTCCTATTCATCCCCAGAGATCTGATTGTCTGTCCTCTGATGAACCTTGTTTCAAGCACAATGTTCCAAAAACTGTTTAACATTCCTGCACTTCAGCTGCAGCCCTCCTCCACCCCCTGCCCCCTCCCATGTAACTTTATCTACTTCCGATAATCTGCTGGGAATTAACAACTTGCATTAATAAAACAGATTTCTGTCTCAAATGGTCTTTGACATTCAACTTTCAGCTATGAAACCAGACCCAAAAGATGTCTAGTATGTAGGATAAAATACTCATTACAGGTCTGTGTGGGACCTCGGTGTCTTGTGGGAAGATGGCCCACTCTCCTCTCTGTTTGGTAACTATACTTATGTGACCCTTCCCCTAGAATATATTAACCTTCTAATATTTATATATATAACCATGTTTAGGAAAGGTTATAGTAACAGTAACTGTTAAACGGAGTGTATTTAATGTGATATTTATATAAGGCTAAGTTAAACTAAGCCCGTAGGGTCTGTGTTGCACATAACCTCAGACAGCTCTTTAACACTAGAGGAAGCTCCTGGTGTGAGGTTGTGAGGCCTTGGAGCTGCGTGAGGAGAGGGCCTGGCAGACTGTTTGAAGTGGATGGACGAGCGCAGTCTCATATATATGTGGAATTGTGGTACTTCTGTTTTTGGTGTGAGGTTGTGAATGCGACTGCGTCTCCTTAAATTGTTAGTTGTCTTTATTTGGCCGCCTTTTCTTTGTTCTTTTGTGCCGAGTTCCTCACTTCAGACCAGGACGGGGTCAGCTTTGGCAGCTGCTTCATTCTGATGAGTGAAGTCCGATGTTATTCCTATTTTTTCCAGGAATTCTTTGCTGTCCTCCAGGTATCTCATGGAGACCATCAGGCCGAAGGGAAACAGCCATCTATATCTCACCGCCTTCTCCCTCAGAAGTTTGGTGATCGCTTGTAACTGTCTTCGCCTACGTAGTGTAGGCGATAAGTCCTGAAAGATTTGCAGGTTAATTCCCTCAAATGTATTGGATGGGGCATTCCTGGCATAGTTCCTCTTTGGTTTTAAAATAATGAAACCGCATCATGTCCCTTGGCGGTTCCTCAGGCAGCGGCGTGGATCTCAAAGCCCTGTGACGCGTATCTAGTTGTAGTGCGGCTTATGTTTTGGCGGGAAGCGGGGAAGTTAACCACCTTGAGATGAATTCCTTGGTATCCGTAATAGTCTCAGGAATCCCTCTAAGTCTTACATTATTTCGCCTGTCTCTGTTTCCAGAGTCTCCTCGGCGATCCGCAATCTCTGCAATCTGAGTTTTTAGGTTTGTCGTTGTGTTTTCATTTTTACGGAGAGCTTTGATGGTTGAATCCATTTTTTCCCCGCTCGTGCGTGCGGTCCCCGATGTGGGTAATATCCCTTCTCAGCTCTTTCAGTTCTGCCTGGAATAGGGACTTCAAACCGTTAGTTTATCGAGGTCATTTTTTCAAATCACTTTTCGTGACCAGTTCCGTCTGCGCTTGCGCTTCTTTCTCTCTCTGACTCTCTCTGAGTCAGATCCATAGCTGGACGCTGAGGCCTTGGCTCTCCCTGCACGCGCCATGTCCAGGTTCTGAAAGTACTTTTTTTTATTTAATGACGGTTTCTTGCTCTGAGACTTTGTGGTTATCCTTGAGAAGGCTGTGTTTCAGGGCTGTTTATTTCAGTTTTCACTTGGTGGTTGAATGTCGGCTGTTTTATGCGTTATTCTTTATCATGCCGGGCCGGAGTGAAGCTGGTAAGTTAGGCTGTCATTGCCGCAGCCGTCGCGCTTACTCCCATTGTGAACCAAGTTAAAGTCTTACTGGGTTTTCTCCTACTGATTCATGTCGCAGTAATATGATGTAGGTGAGAGGTCTGTTGTGGCTTTAAATGATTTTATTTGCATTTTATATGTTTCCTTCACTTTCTGCTTCCTATGCCTCTTACTACACCCTCTTCCAGCCCCCACCTGGGCTCTAACAAGCACCTCCCTTTCTGTACTGTCGTGGGGTTATTCGTCTCTGCAGGAGGCCCCCTCTGTCTCCCCCCACACCCCCCCCCTTTCTCTACACCTGCTCCTAATACTGTTAGAATATTTTAATGAAATAAAGTCAAAGTCTGTATTTGATTCCCTGCAGGTGGGATTTTGCCCAGATTGTAAGCAGTGCCTGGGGGGTGAGGTAATCCCAGCCGCCTCAGCAGCTCCCCAGCAGCGTGCCCAGGTAATATCAGGCTGAATGTTTATTTACGGTCACTTCATGCCTCCTCAGAGGCCTGCGGTGGCCATCTTGTCTCCAGACTGGGTTGGCTCAAGTTGGGGGCCAGATCGATGCCGCTACGTTAACTTTCCCCGCCAGGGCTGGTCTCACTCACCGGCGGGGGCTCCGATGGGTCACTCCATGACAGCAGCGGCCTGATCCCCCAGGGGGCAGGCTTATCTCCTCCTGGCCTCCAGTTGCAACTCATGGAGAAAATGGCCACCGCTCTCCTGCTCGGATGCAACCGACAGCCACGCAGCCTCGGATCTCTTTAGGAGCTTCCACCAGCCGGGCGCGCTCCGAGTTCACCCCACTCGGTGTCGGATCTCCTAGTTGGGTGACCTCCGGTCAGCCCGACGAGTGGCTTCACTCTGTTCTCCGCCACATCCTGGGCCCGCTCCACTTCTCTCCTGGCCGCTCGTCAACACCACCTCATAGGCCGCTGGTGGCCATCCTGTTCTATGGCCGGATCTTTTGGCCGGAGGAGAGCAAAACACGTTGCTCCAGTGACACCACAGTGGCGCTCCGGTATAAGATGGCCGCTCCGCGTTACACCGACCCCAGTACCTTCAGCCGACCACAGGTTAGCTCAAATGTCCCATATGTTCATCGTTTAAAAAATATAGCCATGCACCTTCTGGCTCACTTTCTTAAATAAAGCTGATTTCGATTCATTCTGATGGCCAGATGCGGTGGTTTGCGGGCTTCAAAGGGTCAACTCCTGCGGAGCTCAAGCTAAGTGCGACCGGCTAGCTGAGCACCAGCAACAGGCCAGGTTTTAAGAATATCCCTGCTTCAGCACAGGTAGCTCAGTCACAATGCTTTCATGCGCCCACTCCCTTTCCTATCTATAGGAGTTACTGCGTGCGAACATGCGAGATATCAGCCAGCTTTCGCAAACCAAAAACAGGCGCAGAAATCGTCAGGTTTTGTCCATTTACTGATATTTTAACAAACTGTTGGTGCCAAATTTCCATAACGGAACGCTTAGCACCGTTCAGTGAATCTGGGCCGGTGACTGTTGTTGCTGGTCAGATATGTTTATAACAGCAGAGATCCCAACGCCTGGCTACTTATCTGATAGAAGATACAGGCGCCTGCACTCATTCAACAGCGAGGGGTTAAAATAATAAGTACCCGGAAATACCTGCGGGGAGACGCGCGACATCGCTTTCCTGCAGGGAATCCTTTTACTTGCCTGGCGCCAACATACTCTGCAGTGCAGTACAATGTGGACATTGGGACAAACTGAGACAATAGGAAGGAAGGAGGTCAATGCCCCAAGGAGCTTACAATCTAAAGCGGTGGGGTGTGGGGACGCGAGGAATAGTGTGCGGGGAAGTGCAGGTTGTATGTTTAACCTCCTGGGCGAAGCATCTTTCCCTGGTATGTAGAGGAGGACGGACACAATGTTACTGCTTTATCTGTCCCTCGTTCCTCGTTATCGGGGGGACTTGACTAGTTAAGATGCTCTGGTGGTAACAATGTGTCCATTTCTACCGTTGTTTTGTCAGGACAATGAGGACATCATGTGGACAGTGTAGGGAATGTCGTGTTACCACCTCACTGCATTGTCATATTAATAATAATAATAACTTTATTTATATCGCGCCCAATGCGACGCTGCGCTTCACAGCTACAAAAAGGGAAAAAGAAAACATTTAAGGTTATAAAAGAAACCGAACACAAGGAAAGATACAACACAAGAGGGGACTTGTACAAGGTCTGTAGCGATTAAATGCCGGACAGGTTGTGGTTAATTATTTAAATGCCTGGGTCAGCGGGTGTCGAACCTGTTTTTACACATTCCCAGAGATGGGGCCTCTCCGGCTGTATGAGGCAGACTGTTCCAGAGAGTGGGAGCAGCGTGGCTAAAAGCTCGGGCGCCAGAGGAAGTTAAAAAGATTCTGGGAACGGTTAGGAGACCTTCGACTGCAGATCGGAGGGGAGTGCAGGGAACTAGAAGCTCTCAGGTAGCCGGGTCCTGCTCATGCAGGAGTTTGAATGTCAATAAGCCAATCTTGAAATGAATTTGCCATTTTACAGGCAGCCAGTGCGGAGAACAGGCGTCATGTGGCAAGAACGGGTGTGGTTAGTTAACCTGGCTGCAGCGTTCTGCACCGGCTGCAGGGGGCGCAGCTCTTTTTCCGGATGATCCAGGTAGTATGCATTGCAGTAGTCCAGGCATGAGGACACAAAGACATGGACAAGTGTAGTAATATCCTCTGGGGGGAGCACGGGCTTAATACTGGCTGTGTTCCTTGGGTGGAAGAATGAAGGTTTGATCACGGCTGCCAGCTGATGTTTAAGGGTCAAGTCAAAGTCAAGAACAACCCCAGGGTTTCTCACACGGACAGAGTTTAGCAGCTGGGAGCCCTCAAGCTTAAGGCCGGTGTGTGGCCAAAAGGACTCCCGGCGAAGATCAATCCGATGCAGGCTGCTGCTAAGCTGCAACGAGACACAATGTTACTAACGCCAGCAGCACCATATTAACCGGGAGGAGCCACGCAGTGAGGCTCCCACACCCTATCCCCCTGAATAGGAGGGTTTCTCCTGGCTGTAAAACTGGGGCACAAAAACCGCACCAGGTTTAGGGGGAAAAAAAATGTTGGTTTTAATGGGAATGTTTTTTCTAAGTGAATACGTTGCAGTATTCCCCTGGAGAGTTACATACAGGACCCCGTGTTTGTTACGTCACTGCGAGGACTGGCTGCTGGTAATTTAATTCTCTTTAAAGTACAAACAATAGAACATATGTATTTTACAGAAAGTAAAATGGGAAAGTTCTTCTTTTAAACATGTTCTATTCATTGTTATATTACGTGTTTAAAGTACAGTAATAGTTTAAAAGTATTCATTTTGCCAGCGTGGAGATATACTGGTTGCATGCTGCTTGGTGTATATATATATATATATATATTCATGCCGAGCTCATACATCTCCTGGAACATTTCTCTGGGTTTTCCTCTTTCAGGTATTTTCAGATTTTTATTCCTATTTGGAAGAACTGCGGTTACCCGTCGCCGCTGTGCGATTGTGACTCAATCTGTTGAAATATTGATTTCTTTTTTTAGCTGCAAAGGGAATTAGAAATATCTTCGCAGGCAGTGCGATTTCAGCCGTTTCAGGGGAAATGGCAACACTTTTGATATCATTTTTCTTATTAATAATCCTTTGAGTTTCCCTTGATGTAGGAACCACATTATTTGGTCTGGCTGTCCAGGGCCCACATCCCTTCGTGGCTACACCATGGTCTTTCCGCTCCTATTCTAGGGGACACTGCCCATATATACAGTACATACAGACTAAATACCGTGACGATCACCAAGATTTAGAGGAGTATTGCCAAACTCCTGGTGAAACTTGCCGAATTCCACAAAAGTTGCCTAAATAGCTGAAACTTTGGGGTCACATTTGAGCTTTCAGCAACATATTTTCGTTTCCTTGTTTTTGCCAAACGTTGTGAGTGTAATTTTTTACAGAAGCTGCTGATGTCGCATATTCTCCATTTTTGCAATAATGCACAAATATCCAACTCATCTGTAATATGGGGGGTTCAGAACAAGACCACTAAGCGCCTCGTTAAAAGGAGCAATCCGAGCAGTATCCCACATTTGTTTTTTTAAATAAATCAGCTCTGTCGTATTAGATATTTTTTTAAATTCAACTCAATGCCATTTTTAATGAGTTTTAATATACTGAGCATCCTTTGATTCCTATAGCAGGTTTAGCCACCTCCCCAGCAGTGCAAGATATTTGCAACACTTTCCTGTTTGGGGTCATTTGTTGCCATTGTTCCCAGCAGTTTGAGCTGCAAACTGTAACAATATTTTTTTACAACCTAACATACTGGAGTTTATAATATAACCACAAGGTACAATTCAACAACAGAATAAACGAAAACACCTTTTCCCTTACAATCCGGGAAGCGGGGGTTAAACCCTTTTTAAAGATAAAGTGGAAAGAAATTGCATTTTCACACTTGATACTTTTAAAATGGAGTCACTGTGCCACACACACAAATCTTCAAACAGCAAGGACTTGGTTGGGAATTCCTTGCCCACGTGCCACACAATTCCATGTAACAGCCTTTCTGTGATGGAGAATTTGGTGCTCTGTTTGTTTTAGCGATTGGCTGTTTGTCAGTGAATAATTGTGTTGAAGGTTTAGGTAAAAACCAGACGTTTGGTGTCTGGGTCATTACCAATTCTTGTAAAATTACTTTTTATTAAAAGGTTATATTTTGAATCTGCAAAGTTTTGCTCTGGGAAATCCTGGTACAGATTGCTTCTGAGGCCTCGGACACGGTGCAGGGAGCAGCGCTGACCCGTACTGGGACGTTCATTCTAAGGCCTCGGACACGGTGCAGGGAGCGGTGCTGACCCGTACTGGGACGTTCATTCTAAGGCCTCGGACATGGTGCAGGGAGCGGCGCTGACCCATGCTGGGACGTTCATTCTAAGGCCTCGGACATGGTGCAGGGAGCGGTGCTGGGGCGTTCATTCTAAGGCCTCGGACACGGTGCAGGGAGCGGCGCTGACCAGTGCTGGGGTGTTCATTCTAAGGCCTCGGACATTGCGCAGGGAGCGGCGCTGACCAGTGCTGGGGCGTTCATTCTAAGGCCTCGGACATGGTGCAGGGAGCGGCGCTGACCAGTGCTGGGGCGTTCATTCTAAGGCCTCGGACATGGCGCAGGGAGCGGCGCTGACCCGTGCTGGGGCGTTCATTCTAAGGCCTCGGACGTGGTGCAGGGAGCGGTGCTGACCTGTGCTGGGGCGTTCATTCTAAGGCCTCGGACATGGTGCAGGGAGCGGTGCTGACCCGTGCTGGGGCGTTCATTCTAAGGCCTCGGACGTGGTGCAGGGAGCGGTGCTGACCTGTGCTGGGGCGTTCATTCTAAGGCCTCGGACATGGTGCAGGGAGCGGTGCTGACCCGTGCTGGGGAGTTCATTCTAAGGCCTCGGACATGGTGCAGGGAGCGGCGCTGACCAGTGCTGGGACGTTCATTCTAAGGCCTCGGACATGGTGCAGGGAGCGGCGCTGACCCGTGCTGGGGCGTTCATTCTAAGGCCTCGGACACGGTGCAGGGAGCGGCGCTGACCAGTGCTGGGGCGTTCATTCTAAGGCCTCGGACATGGTGCAGGGAGCGGCGCTGACCCGTGCTGGGACGTTCATTCTAAGGCCTCGGACACGGTGCAGGGAGCGGCGCTGACCCGTGCTGGGACGTTCATTCTAAGGCCTCGGACACGGTGCAGGGAGCGGTGCTGACCTGTGCTGGGGAGTTCATTCTAAGGCCTCGGACATGGCGCAGGGAGCGGTGCTGACCCGTGCTGGGGCGTTCATTCTAAGGCCTCGGACATGGTGCAGGGAGCGGTGCTGACCCGTGCTGGGGCGTTCATTCTAAGGCCTCGGACATGGTGCAGGGAGCGGCGCTGACCAGTGCTGGGGCGTTCATTCTAAGGCCTCGGACATGGTGCAGGGAGTGGCGCTGACCCGTGCTGGGGCGTTCATTCTAAGGCCTCGGACGTGGTGCAGGGAGCGGCGCTGACCCGTGCTGGGGCGTTCATTCTAAGGCCTCGGACACGGTGCAGGGAGCGGTGCTGACCCGTGCTGGGGCGTTCATTCTAAGGCCTCGGACATTGCGCAGGGAGCGGCGCTGACCAGTGCTGGGGCGTTCATTCTAAGGCCTCGGACACGGTGCAGGGAGCGGCGCTGACCCGTGCTGGGGCGTTCATGCTAAGGCCTCGGACGTGGTGCAGGGAACGGCGCTGACCCGTGCTGGAGCGTTCATTCTAAGGCCTCGGACATTGCGCAGGGAGCGGCGCTGACCCGTGCTGGGGCGTTCATTCTAAGGCCTCGGACACGGTGCAGGGAGTGGCGCTGACCCGTGCTGGGACGTTCATTCTAAGGCCTCGGACATGGTGCAGCACTGACCCGTGCTGGGGTTAGAATTATACTGTAGTGCGTCTCAAGCAATATATTGTACCTAATTTGCACCAGCACCCCCATTCGTTTTTCTATTTACAGTGGAAGATTGTATGCTAAGAGATAATGGGGAATAACAGCGTTGCAGATGTGTCTGAGACGTGTAAAAGTGCTCACACGTGATATATATATACATACATACATACAGAGCCAGAGGTCATCAGCCGGCAGCGGAGCTGTAAGGAGACTCCACCACCCCCTTACTCCCGCCAGGCAAAGAAGGAACCTGCAGAGGGCGAGAGAGAAAGACTTGCGGCCTACTTACCCGTCCGCGGACCGGATGATCCACCACCTCCCCTTTCGGTCTTCGACGCACTTCCGGTGCGTGACCACGGAGCGGATGGAGATTCCGCGGGCGGCAATGACGACGACAGTTCCGGTTGGCACGGAGGGTCGGCGGCCAACCTTGACTGGCACGGCGTTCACCGAGGTGCACGAAGCACGCCGGAGAGGGCAAGCAAGAAAGTGCCCAATGGTCACGGCATTACCCGCTTGCTGGGCATTGATTCGGACATTGCTGTTGCCCCAGCCTGTCCCTAGCGCCATTGCCCCGGCCACTGCCCCTGCCCAGTCACGAGTCATGACACCGGGACCTAGCGGGGATAAGTTAAGTAAGAACCCCAAGTACTCCAAGGATTTGAGGGATTGGGAACTAGGTGGTGAGGGATCTGATGGGGAAGTACCATATGATAATGTGATACGTGTGCCTAATCCAATGTCATTTTCTCCTGTGTTTAGAGGGAGGGCCCATGGGTCCCACACTTGCGGAGGCAGGGCCTGTAAGCACAGTGGTCACCAAAATGAACCCCACCATCTACATTAATGCAAAAGGTAGACGCAGCTGCTCACGCTCTACAGAGTCGGTCACATCCGGTGTATCATCCCAAGCTGAGTCAGAGACAGGTACTTCTAGTGCATTGTCCGAGTACGAGCACCGTAACAGGTGGTGGGCACCCCTGTTCACTGGGTACCACAAGGGTATGGACCGTACCAGGTTCCTGTTAATTAGGAGCAACATAGTAGACCATTGGTGGGCGGTAGGTGCCTATACTCCCCAGGAGGTGGCAGATGAGCTAGAGCATAGATTTCAAGAGATAGAACAAAGGATCATCCTTCCTAAGGGGCCTAGTATTTTGTATGATGACATTGCCCCTGCAGAACCGGAGTTTTGGGTACTGCCAAGCAGGGCGGGCCACAGGAAGCTGCCCAAGTTGAGCCGAGCAGACAGAGCTATAGTGGCCAGGTATAGGCAGTCACACGGGTACGAGTTCCCTTATGTGCCTGAACCCATCATGAGTGAGATAGAGGAGCATCGAGACAGCTGGCTCAGAGAGGCAGTGCAAGAATACTTACGTACCAAGTTCGGTAAAGCCGGGTACCAGAACGAGGATAAAATCAGTGAGGTAGCCCGAGCCTGGAGTGTTGGGAGATGTATTTACAAACACTGTGTGACGTATCGGCCGGAGTCTGGGTCGGTACAGCCATACTCTCTCTGTAATTGACCACAATGGGCGGGAAGTAAGGAAGCCTGACCCGCGGCATTACTATTAAGTTAGGTTCCCCACGTTGGGAGGTACCTCTGTATTGTTACACCATCTGGTGGATGGTTTCTATGCAAAACCTAACCTGCAATGTGTTGTTTCCCAGATGTTCATCTGCAGGATGGTGCTGCTAAAGTTAGGTCCAAGTGGGGACCATTGGATTCCACCTGAGGGAGAGTGTAGCCCTGGTAAGAAATGGGGGCTATATATCTTTCTCCTACTGGTGTAAGTTCTGTTAAGGGCAGGCTGCCAGTAGTTATCATGGGTTTTTTCCCCCGCTTCAAGCCCTGCCTTGAGTGATGGAGGCAGGCCTCTGACTCTGTGTGCAGGCCTGAGACAGAGGGGAGGTCCTGCTGACATCATGAGGGGTGGGGCTGTCTAAACTTAGTCCTGCCTGTTCCTGTAAGTGACAAGTAGTTGAGCTATGTCCTGGGAGCTGAGGGGTGGATTTCTGGTCTGAGTTGGAGTAAGACCAAGTAGTTCTGTACTGTCCGGGGAGCAGAGAGTGCTGAGAGGTCATGATTAGAGTGACACCTGTGCAGAAGACCAGCCTGTTTAGAGCTGATAAAACTATAGCTGGTGGACCAATGCCCCTCACCCTGCTCAGGGGGCGAGGGGGGGGAATCTTACCTCACCCAGAGGGTATACCCTTGGGGTGGGTGTCGGGGGTATTGAAGCCCCATACAGCCATCCTGCAGGGGTACAGCCTGGAGGAGAAGAAGAGGAGGACAAGACCCTGTACACGCGGTGCATGAACTGCTGCTGTGTGCTGCTACTAATCTGCTGTACAGAATAAAGAGACATTGCTGCTTTTATCAAAGAACTGACTGAGACTGGAATCTCTCTTCCCTGAGTGGGAATTCTCTGTAAGGGTTCCACCCCATATCCCTGGGGCTTATAGAGATGGAGGCGCTGCACCGTTGCTAGAGAAATGGAGGCATATACCCCAGAAGCCTGTCCCTGTTTTCCCCAATACCAACGCGGGAGACTCAGGCCCTCCTGTTCCTCACAGGTATGCACCACCAACATGCATGTAGCCAGCCCTCACTACACCCTAGAGGTCAAATCTGCGACAAGGGGGGGGGGGGGGGACTCAGGCTGTACAAGCGCACGCTCATCACACAGTGACATCACACAGAGGAAATCACACAGTGACATCACACAGTGACATCACACCCCTGCCAAGTCTCACTTTAATAAATACATTCAAAATAGTTGTAGGTGTGAGCGATGAGTAACAAAAAGTATCAAGTTACCCAGATCTCGCCCTTTCGTTGACACTGAGATTAGTTCACTCTGGTTTTAGGAAACGTTAAAGGGATTTTTACATTCATTTCACAATACGTTATTAGCTGTTCAACTCCATGTTTTTATTGCGAAATAGATTTCCCTTTATTTTCACAAATATAACAGGTTAATTGGACAGATGTAGCAAAGGAGGGGAGAAAACGGAGCACTAGATCCACGAGGCTATGCCAAAAAATGCAAGGATGCGTTCCCACAGTGCAGGCTTATTTAATGGTCAGATACAAAAAAGATACACACCAACGCGTTTCGGACTACAACAAGTCCTTTCTCAAGAGAAAGGACTTGTAGTCCGAAACGCGTTGGTGTGTATCTTTTTTGTATCTGACCATTAAATAAGCCTGCACTGTGGGAACGCATCCTTGCATTTTTTGGCATAGCCTCGTGGATCTAGTGCTCCGTTTTCTCCCCTCCTTTGCTACATTTGCTCTTCAACAGGCGGAGCCACAGTTAACCCGTGGACACCTGGACACCTGAGGACCCACTTTTCATCGTGGACACCTTCCCATGTGAGTCTCTCCAGGATAGTTCTGGACTTTATTCATAATGATTGTTCCTTTATAGATGCTTACTACTCAAACATCCTTACTACCGTGCATTGTGGGATTGTAGTGTTTACATGCATCTTTTGGACATTTCATATCTATATCCGTTATTGGGTTAATCCACTTTTCTACAATCAAGACATGTGTAGTGTTCGCTGTATTCTTTAGAGCACCATACAACGTTTTCATAATTGGACAGATGTGCTGGACGTTATCCCCTCCTGTAACGCGGAATAACACTAGAAACAACACAGTAAATATCACGTGCACTAAGGAGATAACACGCGTGTTACAATCGTTTCCAATGGCGCTCGCGGTAGAAGTTGCCGTAAAAACGCGGTTGCGTTACAGTATCACATCACGTTAACGGGGGTCCATCTCTGGCGGTCCTAGATAAATCTTCCCCATAGATATTACAGTATTAGCGGTTAGGTTTTAATTCCTTTAGTGCTACGTGAAGGTCAAGCAAGCCCCCCCCCCGGTGACCTTAGCACATCGCCATGTCAGGGTCTCTGAGGATATTGCGACCACAGCTCAGTGAGCGGAGACCTCAATCAGACGTCCTCGTCCAATCCCGATGTGACGTCACTGGTGATCACATGACCTGGAACGCCCACGGCATCCCAGCATGCAAAGGGGTGGAAGTCCCCCAGCTGACAAACTGAGCAGTTGAGTACAAATGAGAGAGGGAAAAGCGATATAAACCTTAACCCCTTTTCTGCCAGAGGGGCCAGCAACGCATTATGCACTTCACAGAAAGAGAGAGAGAGCTGCACGATTACCTATCAGAGGTTCCCAATGACCACTAAGTGCGGGTCTCAAGGCTACCCTCATATTAGCACAGGTGGCCCAATCTTATTGACTGTACCACCTGTGCTCAAGCAGGGGGTATCCTTAAAACCTGCCCTGTTAGGAGGTTCTTGAGGACGAGTTGGGAAACTCTGGCCTATCAGAAATACCTTTGCATGATATAAAAATGATCCCCCTTCCGCCAAGGTCGTGGGAAATGAAAGTCCTCTATTCAGCCCCATTCTGCGCCTCGCTCCCGCCAGTGGTGTAAACCTGACCGGTCCTGATAACAGACCGTGACTGTGTTATCAGCTACACAGATACTGACTCCGGTCACAGACATGTGAGGCTCATTAGCCCGAATCAGAGCAGAAGGGTAACAGGCCCTGGCTGCCACCCAGAAATCGCCGGTCAGAGGCAGAACAGGCTGGGTACAAGGAGTCACATGGGATGCATTTCCCAGCAGTTGGAACAAAGTATACTTTGCCAACGTTATATACTTCACCTCCACTTAACCCAGGGGGGGCTCAACTCCAGTCCTCAAGACCTCTTCCCCCCCCCCCCCCAACAAATCAGGTTTTAAGAACATCCCAGCTTCAGCACAGGTGGCTCAATCAGTGGCTCAGTCAAAGACTGAGCCACTAATTGAGCCACCTGTGCTGAAGCAGGGACTAATTGAGCAGACCTGTGCTGGAGCAAGGATATCCTGAAAACCTGACCTGTTGGGGTGGGGGGGGAGGAGAAAGGGACCCCCGACAACAGATTAAACATGCCACGGCAATGGAGACACCCTGGTCATATGATCGACTGTCTCTAAGTTCCAGTTCACATATGAAAGTGTTAGAGGACTGAGCGGCTTTTCTTGTGCCTCTATCAGCCCGGCTGCTGGATTGTGAGCTCTTTCCTTTGTCTGGTTTACAAAAGGCAGCAGTGCGCTAAAATAAATAAGAGAGGGGAATAACCAATAACACGCATGCTATCGTGACAGCCTGTGCAGAACATTTACCTACCCGAGTATTGGGTCTATTGCCTGTACCCTCCTATGTCTAAGCCTTATAATGTTACTATACTTATTCACAGTCATTAGCGCTGGTTTCAGAAGAGACCTGTAAACACGCAGAGTCGGGGTAAGTGGCCCACAGCTGTGCTTGGGCAATGTCCGACCTGAACAACTTATATAGTATCATTTGGGGGATAATGACATATCCCAGTCATTATCCCACCAGCCATGCCACCATACTCCCTCCCACAAATCTTTGTTCCACTTCTGTCCGGTTGCTGGAGGAAGACTCCCACTATCTAGGACATTTGGTCGTGGCTGTTTTGCCGCCAGTTATCTCGCCCCAGGGACATCTCACCGCCAATATAACATCATAGCCCCGGGGTCTTCAACCTTTCAAGGAAAAAAAAATGTCTGGCCAAAATATTTTGAGAGCCGCAGCACATGCATGAATATGATGACACGCCCGCAAACATATACATGATACATATAATGTACACACGCCCGCAAACACATACATGATACATATAATGTACACACGCCCGCAAACACATGCATGATACATATAATGTACACACGCCCGCAAACACATGCATGATACATATAATGTACACACGCCCGCAAACACATACATGATACATATAATGTACACACGCCCGCAAACACATACATGATACATATAATGTACACACGCCAATAGGTATAAGCATTAACTTATGCCAAACATACTTCAATTAGGGAGAGGAAAAATTTGTGGGGGAACAAAATGCAACTCACAATAATAAGTCCTTTAATTTATTTAATTGTTATTCTTTGCAAAACAGTTTAAATCATTTGTCATTTCCACCCATGGGCAAAAAACACAACATAAATAAACAAAACTCAACCCCTCACTCAATGCCCACACACAACTCTTCCGCCCAAACTCAATTCCACCCCCCTTCTCCTCTCTCACTCAATTCTCCCCCACACACAATTTCCCCTCCCATACTCAATAACCCCCCCCGGTATTTCCTCCCGCTGCAACGCGTCGCAATGCCGATGTCACCATGTGAAGCGCGGGGCCTGTTGCCTGCCCTCGCGTCCTGTGATACTGCTTTGTCATGGCGACGCAGTGTCACAAGGTAGCAAGAGGCGATGCCGGCACTTGCAGAGGCGCTGTGCTCTCCCCTGGGCCCGGCCATCAGTTTAAATGTTGGGGTGGCTAATTTAACCACAACATTAGACTGTGATTACGGACGTTAGGCCGGGAAGAGCGCGGGGAGCTTCTGTAAGCGCGGGGCCCCTGTAAGCGCGGGGGGCCCCTGTAAGCACAGGGGGCCCCTGTAAGCGCGGGGGGCCCCTGTAAGCACGGGGCCCGCTGCAGTCGCACCGATGGCATCTGTCTCCATGGCTTAAAGAAGTTTTTTCTTTTCCTTTAGAAGGCGAGAATCAGGGGGTCCCATGAGTCCATCACCCCCACTTGCAGCTCCGGGGTAACCCCATTTCCCGAGAAACATAACGGTGAAGTTACCAGGTTTAAATCTCCCTCAGGGGAAACAAGATGGCTGCCAAATGTTAAGCCAATGGGAAGCTGCCACATCGTCGGTTGTGGCTTCCTATTGGATGGTCATTTAAATAATAAAATGGAGGTTTGTTAGGTATAATGATAATACTTTGCTTACTGCAGGAGCACGTTCTCATTTTTCTCGCTGTATGAGCGAGAGTACAGACAGCGGGCAGCAGTGCGCACAGAAAGGAGTGCAAAACCAAACCAGAAAAGTAGCGCTAGTGTAAGAAACTATGTATAGTAGTACCAGCTGCGGCCTAGAATATTTAGTCGTGGCCGTTAGGCTGTGACTCACTCCGCCGCAAGCTGCCCCCACTGATGCCCGCTAAGATAAGTAAACCCCCTACCCTGAGCCGTTACCCGAAAACCCCCTACCCTGAGCCCTTACCCGAAAACCCCTTAAATTAACCCCCTACCATATCCAGGAATAAAATGTATCTTAGAAGCGGCCGGCGGAGGGGATTCTAGCAGCAAATCGGCTGCGGAGTCTGTCTGCGGCGATACAGCCGCGCCCAAATGTCCCATCCCGTGCTGGCGTTACCTACAACAATGCGCCAATGTGGGGACAGAAAGAAGTGATATTCTAGTTCTGCAGGCGGCCTATGTTACAATGGGTAACCAAGAGATTCAAAGCATCTTGTATTGGTGGAAATCGCTTCCTCTTTATGCCATACAAGAAGATGAGTCTTTTCTCTGCCATTTCTATTGGGAATGTCAGCCCTTCTACTCTGAAAGCCCTTCTGATGTATTAGGGATGTGTAGATCCAATTCTGCATTACTCCTCTATCCGGCGTTTCACCGCTGACCCGACCACCGCCATTCCTTAGCAAAAGTCACAAAACTAGTAAAAGGTGCAACGCTCTCTTATCAAAAATATTAAACAGAAGGAAGTTTCAAATCCCAAAATATCATTTGCAGCAAGACCTCCGTGTGAGGTGTATTTGAAACATTAATAAAAAAAGGCATGAGGTTTTAAAGCACGAGTGGTAGAAGGAATACCAGTATTTGATATGCTAAGATCTCTTAGCAATATATACTTTCTAGGTATAAATAAGCAATATATACTTTCTAGGTATAAATAAGCAATATATACTTTCTAGGTATAAAGAACCCAAAGGTTACTGTGCACAGATCTATATTATACCAGAAAAAAATATAAAACCAAAGTAATAAAACAATATAAAAATGATCAGTGTCATCGGTTGAGGTTTTTTTGCCTTCTACGTTAATCTCGGATAGTGCCGAACCTCCAGAATGCATTAAATAAAACGGGGTGCATAACTCCAGTCCTCACCCCCCCCCCCCCCCCAAAAGAGTCAGGTTTTCAGGATATCCCAGCTTCAGCACAAGTGGCTCAGTCCCTGCTTCAGCACAGGTGGCTTAGGCTAAGGCCCCGCTCCCAGAGTCAGCGCACCCGCACTGCAGACAGGCGGTGCGCTGACATACACAGACCGCGATATGCGGTCCGTAGGGAGCGGGAGGGAGTGGGAGGCTTGACAGGGAGGGGGAGCGTGGCTTGAGCGGAGGGACCCGCTACACTCTCTCCCCCCCCCCCCCCCCCCCTCCCTCCACGGACTCGGGCTGGAGCTGCTGAGGGTAAGTTTAAACACACACACACGCAGACACACACACGCAGACACACACACACACACACACACACAGAGACAGGCACTCACGCACACACATACACACAGACAGGCACTCACCTGCTTTCACTCCACACTCCTCCCCGCTCCCCGAAGCCTCTCCTCCTCCCGAAGCCTCCCCTCCCCATTGGCTCACAGCCACACCACGTGACGCGTCAACGCTAGGAAACACCATTCTCTTGTGTCTCCTAGCGGCTGATGCGCCACAGCGTGTAGTGCGCTGTGCCGCCAGGGGGGACCGGCTCGCGAGGATTCCATTGCTGGTGGGGAACTCGCGACATGGCCGCCCGCGCCAACGAGCGCAGCGGGACCGAGGCCTTAGTCTTCGATTGAGCCACCTGTGCTGAAGCAGGGATATCCTAAAGACCTGACCTGTTGGGCGGGGTTGAGGACGGGAGTTGCACAAAGTGGGGGGGCCATGGGGTTGAGGCCCCGCGCGCTTCTTGAAGGCACTTAAATTAAAGTGCCGGGAGAGCGGCGAAGGCCTCTGTAAACTGCACTTACCTTGGCTCCGGCGGCTTCTGGAGACGCGTCGCTACGGCAACTGTGACGCCGGAGCAGAGTTGAACGGGGGGGAGGGAGGGCACGCAGAGACAGGGGAACAGCTGGCAGGGGGGCGGAGGGAAAAAAACAAGGATTGTGCTCCCCTGATTTAGGATTTAGTCTTGGGTCTATTCCTCAAAGAAATTGAACTCGCTGTATTACCCTCTACCGTCTCTGATGGGAGCCTGTTCCACAACTCCACTACTCCTTTCTGTGCTGCAGAACTGCCACCTCCACCTCTCCAATTTCAGGGCACCACGTCTGAAATACACCTCCTTCCTGTACTTCGTTTAACCCCTTGAAAGATTGAAACTTTTAAATGATATGAACCATTCTACGTTGTAAAATTCTGCTGTCCTTTTCTGTATTACAAAATGTATATTTTACACAATGCGGATAAACAAAGCACGACAAGATTTTATTCCAAAAACACCATTGGCGTGGTACACGGGGCGTTACCGAGAAATCAACACACACAACACTTGCATTTTAAATTAGTTTATATTTTAGTTTTGTACTGTCATCACAGCAATCTCATACAACAAAATATACACAAAACAGCATGATATCACTGGCAATTCAACACAATGTCTACTACTACAGTATTAATGGCACTATGTACACACAGGACTCCTTTGTAGAGCAAAATAGTGGTCCTTGCTATGATCACTGTACAAGTTACGTGGCATCACGGTTTATTACTTGGGGTTACTGTAGTGCTGCAGTAAGCAAGATGGAAATTGGACTAGAGAACCGGAGCATAACAGGCAATACAGATCATAAAAAGGAATTCAAACATCAAGATGATAGTCACTGTACATATAGTTATGCGAGCAGGGTTGCCCTTTTAAATTCTGCAATGTTTATTTACACGTTATCTACATATTTTAAGAAAAAGTCAAATACTTTAGATATCAAGAGCTATGAATATGCACTTTTACATGAAGAATTCAGCAAGACTGGATACTGAAAGTGTGCAATGAGAAGTTCATGTGAGTTGTGTAGGGCAATCCTTCCTTTCTCCCCCCCCCCGAAACATGGGCTGGTGTTTCAGTGCAGCTGTTATTTTCACATTTGCTAGGTTATTCATAAGGCTAGCGCTCACAAATGTCTTCAAGATTGTTTGTATAGAACTTTCCACAATGACTTAATTCCGACAGCCGTACATGTCACTGTATCACAGTGCAGCGCAAATCCAGGCTGCTGTTAAGACATTGCATGGCAATGTAACGTGACCAGATTCCACGGCCCGAAGATTCCACATCATTACCGATTATTTGATGCTGGAATACTAGCTCGCAGTTTTTCATATTGCCTATTAATTCACAGGAAACTGGAGTCCAGAAGCAGTGTAAACAAAATTAGAATGGGGATGTGAATCGGCGTCTGACAAAAAGTCAGAGGTACTTGGCAGAAGTCATTTTTAGGGGTGGGGGAGAGGAGGAGAGGAGAGAGAATCCCTTTCCTCCGTTTTATCAGTTAAGCCTTTCCAGCTACAAGAAAAAAGTTGAATACATGAAATTCAGATATTTGATGCAAATTGAAAAAGAAGGGATTTTCTTTCTAACGTGAGGTTGTCATTGGAGGAAGCCAACTGGCCCAATTACAAATTGGGGAAGGGCTGCACTATTTGTCATTTAGTGCTGTAATTTAAAGCTTATTTGCTTGCAAAAATAGTGCTGAACATATGGCTTAGGCACTGGACAAGGAAACTTAACCCCAGTGTCACATTTCATAGTGCAGGTACCAAACGTTGGCGCTAGGCTCTCTGGGAGAGGGGAGGGTGGACACTTGAACGGCCTGTATTGTACCTTGCACCTAAGCAGCCGTATGTAACAATACATCATGTTGCCCATACAGCCCTGTGACAGACACCACAAGATACAGGCCTCTTACACGTTATTCTACAAAATGCTCAGACTGTTTCCATTTGTATTTTTGGGGCATTGCCTAAACGGTAGGACTCGTTCATATTAGAATGCCAAATTACTTCACATTGTCAATACAAGAGTCAAATAAGCAACCGAGTCCCCTATCAGGGGTGGCCAAAATATTAAAAAAAACGAGAAGCCAGACAGAATTTTTAGAGCCAGAGTTCGGTGTCTGACACCAACAAGCTGGCAGTCACTGGCACGGACACCCCTCTCCTCCTCCACAGATTAACTCTACTGGCAGAAAGGAGAGCGGGACTGGGAATACTCATCCGCTGCTCACTTACTCCCCACTGGAATAAGCGGCACAGTGCTGAGCAGTCACTGCCGCGACTGGCAACAGCGCAACCTCTCAGTGTGCCAGCGACTGACAGGTCACTGAGCACATGCGCGCAGCACGGGCGCCAGGATTATCCCTGATCATATACATGCGTGTGCGCGTATGCTTAAAGTCACCTTCCAAAAGGCGGCCAGGGAGCTTTGCCTGTCCCAATGTTTTCCCATATTTAAGAAGCTGTAAACGTGTCACAGTGCCGCCACCATTTTAAACGCCGTGCACCATTCTGCGCACCATTCTGTGCACCATTCTGCGCACGTGGAATCTGCCACCGCAGCTTTTAAAGTTCAAGTAAGAATCTCCCTGTTACAGGGACTGATTTATTCTCAACTCACCGTTCCAATATGTTCTCATTTGGGAAATGAGGTTCTAAAAACAGAACAAAAGTGCTGGATTTATAGGACAACTTGGAAATGCGAGAGATTATTCTTACAGAAATAAAATGATTGCATTTATTGAAAGAACGTGTCCCATTGCCAATTACTTACCTACAGTACACATTAAATTGCCATACAAGTAAAACATGGGGGTAAATCTTACTATGCAGTCTTTGAAGGACAATTACCCAAACACCATCTTAAATACCAATTATACAGATTCACTGCCGTCAAAACCAGACATCGAAAACTAATTATTAGCAGATCAGGATTAACAGCAGGGAAGTGTCTTCCTTATTTTATTTCTTATGTGTTGGGGAATTCATGAGGAGCGGAGGCGGGCCCATATAAGTGTTAACAATATACATCGGGGAAACGTCATGTCATTTAGAAACAAGCATTTCCTAATACATGGAGGCGCTGAAGTGCTCCCTCGCTATATAAATAGCAAAAGTTATTGGAAGAAAAAATAAAAAGCCTATTTTCCTTTTTGATTGTTCACCTCACTAGTCCAAGATATCCATGACCGAGAGCAAAAACCACATAACTTGACATTTTTTTATTTTAAGAAAATATGCATTTTCAGGTTCCCCCTGGAAATGCCCTTTAATTTAAATAGCAAGCCCATGAGGATTATTGCACCAGGTTGTAGCAGCGAGGACTAGAAGTATTCACAGTATTTTTGAAGCCACAAAAACACTGATAATCATCTCTCCCCCCCCCCCCCCCTAAACAGTTCCGCATGTTCTTGTTCTAGGTCAGCAGAATATTTCTACCGAAGTCCGAAATGTTCTAGACTAGAGGTAGCCAACTCCAATCCTCAAGGGCCAACAACAGGTCAGGTTTCCGAGGTGTCCCCGTTTCAGAAGAGGTGGTGCAGTCTTCCACTGAGCCACCTGTGCTGAAGCAGGGATACCCTGAAAACCTGACCTGCTGGTAGCCCTTGAGGACTGGAGGTTGCCACTCCTGGTCTAGATGTTAGCCCTTGATCAATAAGAAGTTTAAAGTCTATCTATAAACAGGGTGGGGCAGCTGGGATGATTTATAGTTTAACTGATTGTTAGGTGCAAATTTATGGAAATCGCTTTTTCGGCAGCAATATTCGTGACTGTAAGCGCTGATACAGGCGTCACATGAGACTTTGGAACAAACTGTGCATGTGTTGGTGGCTCCTGGCCGATTGCAAAAGCCACAGCGTAGCGTGCTGGAAGGCTTCATTTTGGGGTTTTGTTGGGAAGCCCTGTCTTGTGTTGATGTCCCATATGAAGACTTCTCACGCAACACCGACCCGGCGGAGAAATTGTCATTTTGAACAGCTGTCTTGATTGGTAAGCTGCTCTGCTTGAGCGATGGGCAATCTGGTCTAAAGATAAGCATATTGTCACACTTTTGGCATACAGGGCCACCAGAGGATACGCCACAACTTTGGCACTTCATGAAAACGGTCTCTTTGGCTAAGTGCGAACGCTTGTGATAAGCCGGATTCAGCTCGTTTTTAACTAGCCACACATCGGGTTTGGCAAATTCTTGCCTCTTTAAGTTTAGCAATCTCGAATCTGCATCGGTATACAAATCAACATCATCTTCAGAGGGGAAATAGCTGTAAGTTGGGGGTGTTCTTAATACTCCGTTAGGGTTAGCCGAAAGGTTCAAGAATTCATCAGAGCAACCATGCGGAGAGCTGGACATTGCCATCAAAGAAGGTGACGGACGTATTATTTCATCTTTGAGGTCGTCCTCTGTATCTACTAAAACCGGTTCTTTTCTCAGACACAACGAGGCCATCAGCGGGGGCTTATTTTTGCTTTCCCAGTAGCTCTCGTACGTATCGACAGATTTCGATGGTTTTGTTACTTTCGGTTTGAAGTAGTCTTTAGACGGTGCTCTTTCGCTGGCCGACTTCTGCAGGACCATCCTTGCCATGGAGGTGTTTAAGGTCTCCTTGCCAACGGCACGCCTCTTCATTTCATCAGTGCATCCTCTCACATCCTCATTGCTATTCCTTCGCTCGTTTACAACATCGATCTCCAAATAACCTTTGTCCTTCACTTGCAAATAGATTTCCAATAGCAGCTCGCATTCAACACGTGCTAGAAAGAGCTCAAAGGAAACTCTTTTTACTTGAGCGGTGTCCACATGGTCTTTCAGTTTGTATACTGTTCCAAGTTCATGGATATAACCCATATTGTTCAAAATGTGCCGGATGTCATCGTCAATTAAAGCAGCTCTCACATAATAAACAAATGGGCCGGTGTATGTCTGGGGAAACAATAGTAATCAGCGTTAACGATACATTAATGATACAGCAGCACCACAGAAGGCAACTCACACCACCTACTGACCTTGTGTATTCCAACAGTTCTCTTCAACGATCGCTTTATCATACAAAAGTCCCGCACGTGTTTATGTTCACATTTCTACTTCCATACTGTAACTCCCTCCCCCATTGAACACAACAGTACATATCATGAAATGACCCGATAGAGAAAAGCGTGTGCCAAGGTATGTCAAAAGGAAGAGTTTTAATAGAATTGTTTTGCTAGTTTAAGTTGGATGAACATAACTAGTTAGAGCATATTTTGTATAGAAGCTGCTCTTAAAAATATAGAGCGATAATGCATGCACACTCACAGCCCGAGGCTGTATGGGATAGTGCTGACAAGGTCAACTTAGAACAGAGACCCAATAAACCTGAAGGGGTAAAAATTCTATACACGCTGAAGTAGCCATCAGGATGTTTTTCGTCCAAAAATCTCCATTAACGTATATGGGGATTTCTTGCCGAAAACCGTATGTATGTGTGTGTATGTGTGTGTATGTGTGTGTATGTGTGTGTATGTGTGTGTATGTGTGTGTATGTGTGTAACGTATATGGGGATTTCTTGCCGAAAACCGTATGTATGTGTGTGTATATGTGTGTGTATGTGTGTGTATATGTGTGTGTATATGTGTGTGTATATGTGTGTGTATATGTGTGTGTATATGTGTGTGTATGTGTGTGTATGTGTGTGTGTGTGTGTGTGTGTGTGTGTGTGTGTGTGTGTGTGTGTGTGTGTGTGTGTGTGTGTGTGTGTGTGTGTGTGTGTGTGTGTGTAACGTATATGGGGATTTCTTGCCGAAAACCGTATGTATGTGTGTGTGTGTGTGTGTGTGTGTGTGTGTGTGTGTGTGTGTGTGTGTGTGTGTGTGTGTGTGTGTGTGTGTGTGTGTGTGTGTGTGTGTGTGTGTGTAACGTATATGGGGATTTCTTGCCGAAAACCGTGTGTGTGTGTGTGTGTGTGTGTGTGTGTGTGTGTGTGTGTATATATGGTGTGTGTATATATGTGTGTGTATATATGTGTGTGTATATATGTGTGTGTATATATGTGTGTGTATATATGTGTGTATACACACACACACACACACACACACACACACACACACACACACACACACACACACACTGGTCGACAAATCACCAAAAAATCTACTCGCCACCTAGTACCACACGTGTGCTGCTTGGGCCAATAGGAGCTCGCCACGATGTTAAATCCACTCACGCAGGGCGTGCAAATGTATAGTTTGTTGAACTATGTATATGTGTGTAGATATAGATATATATATTTACCCACCAGGGAGGAATAATTATGGCTGCTGGACAATGCTGTAAAAACAGAAACCAGTAGAGCAGAAGGCGGGGAGACAGGCACTACATAATAACATGCAGATGTTACAGGCCTGCTTGCTAAGGCAGCTGTTGGAGACGGGTTGGCTACATTCACTTCCTTGTTAGAAATTCCATGATAAAGCGTTATTTAAGTTTATGCGAACCCCATTCAAGGCTGAACTGGGACCACATAAAACGCATTACAGTACCACCGAGAGACAAAGAATAGGTGTATTTCCTCACCTTGATATTTTTGTACTCTTTCTTCCACGGATAAAGGAAAAGATTGATGCCAATGGTTTCCAGCATGGCAGCGGCATTGTGAAGAGAGCGCAGGTTGGAAGTCCGCAGGGATTTAAGAGAGTTTTCACAAACATCGTAGAACTTGATCAGCCGGAATCGATAAAAGGGATCAATTTTAGGCAGGCTGAGTAAGGCTGATGCTGCGGTCCGGAGGTACTCATCACTGACCGTGCGCGGTTTATTGTCAGAAGCATCCAATTTTGATTCATGAAACTGTACATACTTTCTGAAGAGGTCTTCCTTGTACTTCGTATCCATTGAAATGCAGGTATCGTCACGGCTGAGAAGTTACCTCATCGGTTCCAACGCTCGCCTAAGGTATGCTGGTTTAACTGGATGACGTTACGACCGCTCATTATGCCAGTGCCATCGACTCTAAAAAAACAAACAGATCAGAAGCAACGATCAGAGTTAGGCTGTGCATTCGTCAATCAACCACATGTACAACAAGCGTTCGGACTTTCTGCAGGTTCTGCAGAACCTCTCGCTCCACTACACGAGTTCCAAACCACATTAAACCATCTGGACAGAGATGTAGCATCAACAAACATACACAATCTTACGTCAAGGATATTTCAATGTGTGGGTATAAATGTCCAAATCTGTATCTCTTTCTATGGGGCACATGCATCAAATATGGGTTATTGCACACGTTCCCGCATTAACTACCATGGACTTGAATGGGATCAATTTATCTGCGTTTAGACTGTCGCTGGGATTTACTAAAATCACAGGTTACCGCACCGTGATCCCTAGTTAACGGCCATTGATTTGAGCGGTAGCTAACACAGGATCGCAGTGTGACCACCGGTATCAGAGGTTAGTAAATCTCCCCCCCCCCCCCCCCCCCCGTCTGAGTATGAATGTCTGGCTGTATCAGTGTGTACATTGATCGTTGTCACACGCTCATTGCAAAATTCTCCAGCATGTCGCAGTTTTGAGTAAGGTATCGGCTTCCTGACATTGTAAATACGCTTCCTAAATGAGCCCTCATCACTGCAAAGTATCTAGCACACGTCAACTTTCTCAGGTTAACAACCCAAGTTTGTAAGCGTATTGAAAACGTCTGGAATTACGAAACATCCATTAAAAGTAATCTGAACTGTTACATAATTAAAGGATTGCTAAAAGGGAATTAGAAAATAAGGCTACATAGCAGTATCTTTTCAATGAGAACGAACGTTTTACTCCCAGTACACATGAAAATTGGTTTCCATCTTGAATCTCTCTCGAGGAACGCCTTTGGGGTTTTACGGCAGCGAGAAAATGCATAACCCGTCATGTTACGCCGTTAATATAACAAGTGGTCATTTGCAGAGGGCTGGGAGGTTCAAATGCAATGAAATTACTTCATTAAAGTTGCAAGACAGATAGGATGATATACTGTATAGTTTATAATACTGTATAGTTTATAAATCGGTTGTTAGGTGTATCATCGCTTTATTTTCTGCAACATTGAGAGATAGGAAGTTTCACGGCCCAATATTTTGGAACAAACTGCAAATGCATTTCAGGCCTGTTGGGAAATCAGAAGATTAAAGAGTAACAAGCTTTTTGCTACATTAGACGATAACACTTTTTCAGCCCCCCTACTTGTTTAAATGTGTGGAACATCCAGACTAAGGCTGCGCTTATGGTCCTTGCTACGGTGATGTGATGGCGTAACGTTATACGTCGCCGTTGTAGAAGCGATTTTTGCTCATAGTGTTAGAGACAAGAGACGGCGAATGGAGGGCGTGGCCATGAGCAGCTCGCCTCTCACGTGGCCATGAGCAGCTCGCCTCTCACGTGGCCATGAGCAGCTCGCCTCTCACGTGGCCATGAGCAGCTCGCCTCTCACGTGGCCATGAGCAGCTCGCCTCTCACGTGGCCATGAGCAGCTCGCCTCTCACGTGGCCATGAGCAGCTCGCCTCTCACGGGGCCATGAGCAGCTCGCCTCTCACGGGGCCGCTAACGTCATGCTGCGGTCGCTGAAAAATCACATTTTCATTGACTTCCAGCAATCGCGACCAAGCCGTCGCTCCTACTATAGGCGCACGCGACGGATTCAATACACTTGTTTTTGAAAAGGCGTCGCATTGCCGGGACTATAAGCGCAGCCTAAAGCTGTGTCCATAGTGCAGGAGACGGCAAACACTAGGACGCCAATGTATTTGTGTATAGTACGTGAGCGCATGCACAGGCACAACGGGGAGACCGGTGTTTCACGCGACAAGCAAGTTTGAATTTCCCGCACGATGGCCGGGTCACGTGAGCAGTTCGAACAATGAGGGCGAACCAGCTCCGTGACGTCACGGCCACGCCCCCCCCCCCCCCAACACGCCTCCCTGTCGCCTCTGCCTGCAGGACAGGAAATATCTCCTGCTGCAGGTGAGCGTGCGCTGCGCGGAGGAGCGCGGAAGCGCCTGCTTCCACTATGGCCAAGGCCTAAAGCATCCACTGGTGATACAATCACTTATTCTTCACACACTGTAGATACCAAGGACTCCAGGTGGGAAACGTGCAGATTTTAATAGGACAGGTTAATTTATCTTCCAAAATAATGTTTAAAGGAATTCCAGTTGAATGAAAACAGATACTATGATCAGATTATTGGTATATCCCATTGTGAAGGGTTTAATTATTTGAAAACCCTGATTTCATTGACAGTTAAAGTATTGGACTTGTTGGGTGGTGGTAAAACTATATTGTTCGCTTGAGTCATTTGGGAAAACCTGGTACTAAAGCATGCAGAATAATTGAGGCGAATGATGCTGAAGAGAATTAAATTTCATATTAAAGGGATTTAGAGTTACTATATTGCCCATTGTATAATACTTCTTGCACAAAATACCCACATTTCAGCACCTCGAAAACACTATGTAACCCCAATACACAGGTAGTTTTCCACATTGAGTGATGGTTCCTGCCCCTCACGCCACAATACTAACGACAAAGACGTTCTTCCCATAATGCAGTGGTTTCCAACCATTTTTTGGTTAAGGAACCCCAAGTGAAATTCTGAGGAACAAACCCAAACCCTCTCTAATAGCAACTATTGTAAATTCTTCTGTATTTGATCCAATTTTCAAATGACTAGAAAATTGCAGGGAACCCTCCGGGGACGCCCGGGGAACCCTCTGGGGACGCCCGGGGAACCCTCCGGGGACGCCCGGGGAACCCTTCGGGGACGCCTGGGGAACCCTGGTTGAAAAACTACCATAATGTGGTCCCCTATGGAGGTCTTAAGGGTCATTGCTGAAGATTGGCAACCTTAATAATTTGAAGGTGGTTTTTGGCCCACGCTGGTAGCGAAAGGGTTATATAGGTGAAAGACGAGAGGGGTGGTTCACAAAAATACTGCTAAAAATTAAGTGAAATGAGAATTGAGGACTTTAAGAATTCCGTTTATGTGCAACTGTAAGAGTAAATATAGCGTTAAAAGAAATGTTCCTGCACCAACGTTTGGCGAAGTCCCGTTTAGTTATGTAGTAATAATAGTTATTTATTATTATTTCCTATGGAGCTTTTCTCCCAACGGGGGACACAGGAGCACAGCCCCTGCCCAGCAGAGCTTACAATCTATTATTGGTGCCTGAGGCACAGGGAGAAAAAGTGACTTGCCCAAGGTCACAAGGCGTTGACACCGGGAATTGAACCAGGTTCACGATTCAAACATTGGGTCATTGTTTACAGTCAGTGTCTTTACTCGCTGAGCTGCTCCTTCCATGCAGATGTAGAATTACCTAAGTATGAAACCATTATCAAGATAACAATGTTTGTTTTGAACAGGCGTAGCAAAACAGACATACACACCTGGTCTCACCCACGCCTCCCTGCCACCTCTTCCCCTGTAAATGGTATTAACCTTTTCATTTAACACTGACCTTCCTTAAATGTTACCCCACAAATCAAGCATCCCAACAGCCTGCACTCATGGCTACTGTCCCACACTCAGTCACTCCCACCACCCATTGTGACCAAAAACTGCCATCTACAGCACTTACTCCCTCACCTGCTGTCTCTGTGTAAGTTCCCCATTAAACCTCTTAGATTGTAAGCTCTTCGGGGCAGGGATTTCCTTTCCTATTGTCTGATTTTGCTGCACTTATTGTATAATTATAATTCCCTGTAATGTATTCTTTGTGAAGCGCTGAGTACACTTTTGGCGCTATATAAATAAAGACATACAATACAGGCGTGTAAAGAGAAAGGTTACTAAACAGAATCTTACCACAGCTTCCAGTGTCATAGGACATTAATCAGCACAGAGATCTGCGCACACAGAAGGATTCTGATTATGACAGATATTTAAGGCAGTTTGTACATTTACAACTGTTACATGTAGTTTTATGGAGCCTTGTTTGATGGATCTCCCAGTGTATAACCGATCAGTCATCACTGCAAGAAGCCACGGCTCCAGGGGTGTTTACATTTCCCCCTCTTGAATAAAACAAAAAATGGCAGCAACTTCCTTCCTATGAAGCCAATACTTGCAATGCAAATATGTTCTCTCTCACAGCAGACACCGCCGAATAAAATCTCAACAGTGAAAATGGTAGCTTGGTAACTAAAGTGGATTGTATGTGAATGCAAGGAACATCTGACCAGGGGTGGGCAACTCCAGGCCTCAAGGGCCACCAACAGGCCAGGTATTATGGATATTGCTGCTTCAGCACAGGTGATGTAGTCGAAGACAGCCACCTGTGCTGAAGCAGGGATATCCTTAGAACCTGACATGTTGGTGGGCCTTGAGGACTGGTATTGGCCACCCTTGTCTATTCCATTCCCTGGCAACTCAGCAAGTCAGTCATGGGACACCCTCCCCTAACCGCCCACCTTCTCTTTTGCTTTGTTACTACAGTGCAAACAACATTACTCATTGTGTTCCATGCTCTTTCCGAATAGATGATGTGAAGTGGTTGGTTATAGTTACCATGACACTTGTGATGTACAGCAAAGTTGTGGACACTGAATGATAAGATTCCCGTCTCACTGCCTACCTTTTCACGCTCAGACTATTACGCGCCTTTCACTGGTTGGGATACTTTTTGATGGAAAGAGAGAGAGTTGTTCATACATGAACTAGATTATCACTGCGTACAGAAGGGGCGCCGGGGGGAATTTAAGGCGCCCGGAATTTTTCCATCTCTGCTGTGAGGTTTAATAGCCTATAACTTCTCAACCATCTGGTGGTCCAACACAAAGTATACTACCTACTCCTTCTCCCCCCTTTGCTACTTTAGTACAAGACATTTTCGGGATATAGAAATGCATTAGTGTAACCCCTCCTGAAAACAGTAATAATATCTTAGTTACAAATACAACTATCAATGCTATTCCCCCCCCCCCCCCCCCCCCCAAAAAAAATAATTAAATGCCGATGCCAACTGTGCCAAGTAATGGTATCCAACCAATGTATTGTCGGCATTGTTTCAGCTGTAAATGAACCACTGCCCAAAGAGTAGCACAATGGCACGTTACCGGATCATGGATCCCCGATTGTAATAGTGACAGCAAGTTCGGCAACTACCCGGGTCCCTCTCCAAAGCATCGCCACTTCACAACTAGATTAGATTTGGAAATCAATAGTCTCCCAGCCGGGGCAGTAAAGTACGACTCCCTGCCGGGGCAGTATAGCAGGACTCCCTGCCGGGGCAGTATAGCAGGACTCCCTGCCAGGGCAGTATAGCAGGACTCCCTGCCGGGGCAGTATAGCAGGACTCCCTGCCGGGGCAGTATAGCAGGACTCCCTGCCGGGGCAGTATAGCAGGACTCCCTGCCGGGGCAGTATAGCAGGACTCCCTGCCGGGGCAGTATAGCAGGACTCCCTGCCGGGGCAGTATAGCAGGACTCCCTGCCGGGGCAGTATAGCAGGACTCCCTGCCGGGGCAGTATAGCAGGACTCCCTGCCGGGGCAGTATAGCAGGACTCCCTGCCGGGGCAGTATAGCAGGACTCCCTGCCGGGGCAGTATAGCAGGACTCCCTGCCGGGGCAGTATAGCAGGACTCCCTGCCGGGGCAGTATAGCAGGACTCCCTGCCGGGGCAGTAAAGCAGGACTCCTATGTATGCGGGTGACCTAATCATTCACCTTTCACAGACAGGACTCGCTTTACATTTTGCTAACTCGACCTTCCGCCCCTCGAGGTCTCAAGGAGCAACTCTCGGGCCCTTGAGCAGGTTCCATTTTCTTTTCTTAGGCTGAGGCCCCGCTGGTGCTGAGCGCGCTTACCTTAGTCAATGTGGATCGTCACATCCACGCTGGCGCTGTGTGAGCGCGCTCATGCACGGGCACACACGCTCGGCGCTTAGATAAACAAACAAAACTGACTTTCGAGCGCGCTCAGCTTGCCTGCAACAACCCCCCACGCGCGCTTGCGATATAGCTAGGACAGCCGAGCGCTCATGCTTGGAGAGCTGGTGACGTCACCGCTCAAGCATAAGCGTGGTCAGCGCCAGCGTGGCCGCAGCCTAAGCCAATTGGAGGAAAGGAATTGTAGAAAGAAAAGTAGCAGGCAACGATGATACCATTACTTTCTTACACACAAGGCTGAGTTGACAGTGCAGGCGACGCGACCGCGTGACGTCATCTGTCGCCGTTGTCTCAGCGATTCCTGCTTATAGTGCAGGAGATGAGAGGGTGACCGGGGGGCGTGGCCGTGAGTGGTTTTCCCTCATTCGCTGAACCGCTCACGTCACGTTGCAGTCGCCGGAAAAAAAATCAAATTCTATTGACTTGCAGTGATGTTGGTCGCTGTGTCGCGCCAACGACGGATTACATAGACTTGTTTTCGCGCTATGCGACGTCGCCATCGCTGTAGCCGGGACTATAAGCGCGGCCTAAGAGTGCAAGACTTCAAATCACACAACGTGCAGTGTTAAAAATGAATCTGGGCCCCAAACACTGCAACACAGTAGTGGGGACAACTGGTACACCCCTTCCAAATAATGTTACTGCAGCATTACTCCATTGTTGCCAAAAGGGATCATGGACGATGTGCCAATATGGTTACTGACTGGAAAATGACATTAGAGGGAGTGTGACCAGTCTATGGCTTAATAGAGCTATATCCAGCTTCTGCATAGGTGGCAATTCTCCCCCGCCCTCCCCCCAAAGCAGACTTCAAATTAACATTGGCTTTAACCCACTCGCTGCCAGAAGGGACGAAGAGAATACGTGAAAACTCCCCATCACAATCAGTACACAATCAGTACACGGGGCCTGGAATCTGACTCTTCTGCTATTTTTCCATTATTTTACCCCGACTAGAAAACAAACACTGTCCAGGAGTTAGCTTTGCCTGTTTTTATTTGGAGAGGAGGGGGATGTTTCCAGCATGAAAATAAACACTAAGACTTCAGACATGCGACAAATATAGCAAATCATTTAGGCAGCATACATCTCTATTGGTTCATATACACAGTAAAGAGACCTTCTATATAATGCTGATTAAGTGAACAAAATATACCGTACCTAAATAGGGTCGCTAAGGTGTTGCAGTATGCATCGCCTTCACTGCTCTGCAGGGGGTTAGGAAACCTCCATAAACAGGTGTGTTACTTAGAATTTATATTTCAAATAATGTTGCATCGCTCTCCATATTTTTGTCGTGTTTACAAATCTCTTACCTACAAACGTTAATTTCGCTTATTTCTTATGACACTTCCCTTTTCACATCTGTACGGGATAACACACTAATGCAGGGGCTCTCAACTCCAGTCCTCAAGCCCCCCCCCCCCCCCCCCCGAACAGGTCTTTTCAGTATATCCCCGCTTCAGCACAGGCGTTGAGGTGTTGAGGCAGGGATAACCTGAAAAGCTGCCGTGTTTGGTGTGAATGCAGTTATTTACATCTGCATAGATACAACACAATCATTCCCATCACATCTGTACTGGGTGTAAGAGACGGTCTCCACATCTGCGCTGGTGTCAATATATTCCTATATATAACGGGAGGAGGAGGAGGAGGGAGGGGGGGTAACGGGAGGAGAAGGAGGAGGGAGGGGGGTAACGGGAGGAGGAGGAGGGAGGGGGGGTAACGGGAGGAGGAGGAGGGAGGGGGGTAACGGGAGGAGGAGGGAGGGGGGGTACGGGAGGAGGAGGGAGGGGGGGTAACGGGAGGAGGAGGGAGGGGGGGTAACGGGAGGAGGAGGGAGGGGGGGTAACGGGAGGAGGAGAAGGAGGGAGGGGGGGTAACGGGAGGAGGAGGAGGAGGGAGGGGGGTAACGGGAGGAGGAGGGAGGGGGGGGTAACGGGAGGAGGAGGAGGAGGGGAGGGGGGGTAACGGGAGGAGGAGGGAGGGGGGGTAACGGGAGGAGGAGGAGGAGGGAGGGGGGGGTAACGGGAGGAGGAGGGAGGGGGGGTAACGGGAGGAGGAGAAGGAGGGAGGGGGGTAACGGGAGGAGGAGGAGGAGGGAGGGGGGTAACGGGAGGAGGAGGGAGGGGGGTAACGGGAGGAGGAGGAGGAGGGAGGGGGGTAACGGGAGGAGGAGGGAGGGGGGGTAACGGGAGGAGGAGAAGGAGGGAGGGGGGTAACGGGGAGGAGGAGGAGGAGGGAGGGGGGGTAACGGAGGAGGAGGAGGAGGAGGGAGGGGGGGTAACGGGAGGAGGAGGAGAGGGAGGGAGGGGGGGTAACGGGAGGAGGAGGAGAGGGAGGGAGGGGGGGGTAACGGGAGGAGGAGGGAGGGGGGGGTAACGGGAGGAGGAGGAGGAGGGAGGGGGGTAACGGGAGGAGGAGGAGGGAGGGGGGGTAACGGGAGGAGGAGGAGGAGGGAGGGTAACGGGGAAGGAGGAGGAGGAGGGAGGGAGGGTAACGGGAGGAGGGAGGGAGGGTAACGGGAGGAGGAGGAGGAGGGAGGGGGGGTAACGGGAGGAGGAGGAGGAGGGAGGGGGGGTAACGGGAGGAGGAGGAGGAGGGAGGGGGGGTAACGGGAGGAGGAGGAGGAGGGAGGGGGGGTGGGGGTAACGGGAGGAGGAGGAGGGAGGGGGGGTAACGGGAGGAGGAGGAGGGAGGGGGGGTAACGGGAGGAGGAGGGAGGGGGGTAACGGAGGAGGAGGGAGGGGGGGTAACGGAGGTGAGGCAGGCGGAGGGGGGGGGGTAACGGGAGGAGGAGGGAGGGGGGGGTAACGGGAGGAGGGAGGGGGGGGTAACGGGAGGAGGAGGGAGGGGGGGTAACGGGAGGAGGAGGGAGGGGGGTAACGGGAGGAGGAGGGAGGGGGGTAACGGGAGGAGGGAGGGGGGGTAACGGGAGGAGGGAGGGGGGGTAAGGGGAGGAGGGGGGGTAAGGGGAGGAGGGGAGTAAGGGGAGGAGGGGGAGTAAGGGGAGGAGGGGGAGTAAGGGGAGGAGGGGGAGTAAGGGGAGGAGGGGGAGTAAGGGAGGAGGGGGAGTAAGGGGAGGAGGGGGAGTAAGGGGAGGAGGGGGGGTAAGGGGAGGAGGGGGGGTAAGGGGAGGAGGGGGGGTAAGGGGAGGAGGGGGAGTAAGGGGAGGAGGGGGAGTAAGGGGAGGAGGGGGGTAAGGGGAGGAGGGGGGTAAGGGGAGGGGGGTAAGGGGAGGGGTGTGGGGGGGTAACGGGAGGGGGGAGGGGGGGTAACAGGAGGAAGGGTGGGGGGGGTAAGGGGAGGGGGGGTGGGGGGGGGTAACAGGAGGGGGGGTGGGGGGTAAGGGGAGGGGGGGTGGGGGGGGTAACGGGAGGGGGGGAGGGGGGTAACGGGAGGGGGGAGGGGGGGTAACGGGAGGGGGGTGGGGGGGGGTAACGGGAGGGGGTGGGGGGGTAACGGGAGGGGGTGGGGGGGGTAACGGGAGGGGGGGTGGGGGGTAACGGGAGGAGGAGGAGGGAGGGGGGTACGGGAGGAGGAGGAGGAGGGAGGGGGGTAACGGGAGGAGGAGGAGGGAGGGGGGGTAACGGGAGGAGGAGGAGGGAGGGGGGTAACGGGAGGAGGAGGAGGGAGGGGGGTAACGGGAGGAGGAGGAGGGAGGGGGGTAACGGGAGGAGGAGGAGGGAGGGGGGTAACGGGAGGAGGAGGAGGGAGGGGGGTAACGGGGAGGAGGAGGAGGGAGGGGGGTAACGGGAGGAGGAGGAGGGAGGGGGGTAACGGGAGGAGGAGGAGGGAGGGGGGTAACGGGAGGAGGAGGAGGGAGGGGGGTAACGGGAGGAGGAGGAGGGAGGGGGGTAACGGGGGGAGGAGGAGGGAGGGGGGTAACGGGGAGGAGGGAGGGGGGTAACGGGAGGAGGGAGGGGGGGTAACGGGAGGAGGAGGAGGGAGGGGGTAACGGGAGGAGGAGGAGGAGGGGGGTAACGGGAGGAGGAGGAGGGAGGGGGGTAACGGGAGGAGGAGGAGGGAGGGGGGTAACGGGAGGAGGAGGAGGGAGGGGGGTAACGGGAGGAGGAGGAGGGAGGGGGGTAACGGGAGGAGGAGGAGGGAGGGGGGTAACGGGGAGGAGGAGGAGGGAGGGGGGTAACGGGAGGAGGAGGAGGGAGGGGGGTAACGGGAGGAGGAGGAGGGAGGGGGGTAACGGGAGGAGGAGGAGGGAGGGGGGTAACGGGAGGAGGAGGAGGGAGGGGGGTAACGGGAGGAGGAGGAGGGAGGGGGGTAACGGGAGGAGGAGGAGGGAGGGGGGGTAACGGGAGGAGGAGGAGGGAGGGGGGGTAACGGGAGGAGGAGGAGGGAGGGGGGGTAACGGGAGGAGGAGGAGGGAGGGGGGGTAACGGGAGGAGGAGGAGGGAGGGGGGGTAACGGGAGGAGAGGAGGGAGGGGGGGTAACGGGAGGAGGAGGAGGGAGGGGGGTAACGGAGGAGGAGGAGGGAGGGGGGGTAACGGGAGGAGGAGGAGGGAGGGGGGGTAACGGGAGGAGGAGGAGGGAGGGGGGTAACGGGAGGAGGAGGAGGGAGGGGGGGTAACGGGAGGAGGAGGGAGGGGGGGGGTAACGGGAGGAGGAGGGAGGGGGGGGTAACGGGAGGAGGAGGGAGGGGGGGTAACGGGAGGAGGAGGGAGGGGGGGGTAACGGGAGGAGGAGGAGGGAGGGGGGTAACGAGAGGAGGAGGAGGGAGGGGGGGTAACGGGAGGAGGAAGAGGGAGGGGGGTAACGGGAGGAGGAGGAGGAGGGAGGGGGGTAACGGGAAGAGGAGGAGGAGGGAGGGGGGGTAACGGGAGGAGGAGGGAGGGGGGGTAACGGGAGGAGGAGGGAGGGGGGGGTAACGGGAGGAGGAGGGAGGGGGGGGTAACGGGAGGAGGAGGGAGGGGGGGTAACGGGAGGAGGAGGAGGGGGGGTAACGGGAGGAGGAGGGAGGGGGGGTAACGGGAGGAGGAGGGAGGGGGGGTAACGGGAGGAGGAGGGAGGGGGGTAACGGGAGGAGGGGGAGTAAGGGGAGGAGGGGGAGTAAGGGGAGGAGGGGGAGTAAGGGGAGGAGGGGGAGTAAGGGGAGGAGGGGGGAGTAAGGGGAGGAGGGGGAGTAAGGGGAGGAGGGGGAGTAAGGGGAGGAGGGGGAGCAAGGGGAGGAGGGGGAGCAAGGGGAGGAGGGGGAGTAAGGGGAGGAGGGGGGGGTAAGGGGAGGAGGGGGGGTAAGGGGAGGAGGGGGGGTAAGGGGAGGAGGGGGGTAAGGGGAGGAGGGGGGTAAGGGGAGGAGGGGGGGTAAGGGAGGAGGGGGGGTAAGGGGAGGAGGGGGGGTAAGGGGAGGAGGGGGGTAAGGGAGGAGGGGGGGTAAGGGGAGGAGGGGGGGTAAGGGAGGGGGGTAAGGGGAGGGGGGTAAGGGGAGGGGGGTAAGGGGAGGGGGGTGGGGGGTAACGGGAGGGGGGTGGGGGGGTACGGGAGGGGGGAGGGGGGGTAACGGGAGGGGGGAGGGGAGGTAACGGGAGGGGGGAGGGGGGTAACGGGAGGGGGGAGGGGGGTAACGGGAGGGGGGAGGGGGAGGGGGGGTAACGGGAGGAAGGGTGGGGGGGGGTAACGGGAGGGGGGGTGGGGGGGGTAACGGGAGGGGGGGTGGGGGGGTAACGGGAGGGGGGGTGGGGGGGGTAACGGGAGGGGGGGAGGGGGGGTGGGGGGTAACGGGAGGGGGGGTTTACGGGAGGGGGGGTGGGGGGGTAACGGAGGGGGGTGGGGGGGGGGGGTAACGGGAGGGGGGTGGGGGGGGGTAACGGGAGGGGGGGTGGGGGGTAACGGGAGGGGGGGTGGGGGGGTAACGGGAGGGGGGGGTAACGGGAGGGGGGGGTGTAACGGGAGGGGGGGTGGGGGCTAAACGGGAGGGGGGGTGTAACGGGAGGGGGGGGGCAACGGGAGGGGGGGGCAACGGGAGGGGGGGCAAAGGGAGGGGGGGGCAAAGGGAGGGGGGGGCAAAGGGAGGGGGGGGCAAAGGGGGGGGGGGGGGGCAAAGGGAGGGGGGCAACGGAGGGGGGGGCAACGGGAGGGGGGGGGCAACGGGGGGGGGGGGCTAACGGGAGGGGGGGGGCTAACGGGAGGGGGGGGCTAACGGGAGGGGGGGGGCTAACGGGAGGGGGGGGCAACGGGAGGGGGGGGCAACGGGAGGGGGGGGGCAACGGGAGGGGGGGCAACGGGAGGGGGGGGCAACGGGAGGGGGGGGCAACGGGAGGGGGGGCAACGGGAGGGGGGGGCCAACGGGAGGGGGAGGTGGACGGTTAACGGGAGGGGGGGTGGACGGTTAACGGGAGGGGGGGTGGACGGTTAACGGGAGGGGGGGGTGGACGGTTAACGGAGGGGGGGTGTGGACGGTTAACGGGAGGGGGGGTGGACGGTTAACGGGAGGGGGGGGGGGTGGACGGTTAACGGGAGGGGGGGGGTGGACGGTTAACAGGAGGGGGGGGGGTGGACGGTTAACGGGAGGGGGGGGTGGACGGTTAACGGGAGGGGGGGGTGGACGGTTAACGGGAGGGGGGGGTGGACGGTTAACGGGAGGGGGGGTGTGGACGGTTAACGGGAGGGGGGGGTGGACGGTTAACGGGAGGGGTGGACGGTTAACGGGAGGGGGGGGTGGACGGTTAACGGGAGGGGGGGGTGGACGGTTAACGGGAGGGGGGGTGGACGGTTAACGGGAGGGGGGGGTGGACGGTTAACGGGAGGGGGGGGTGGACGGTTAACGGGAGGGGGGGTGGACGGTTAACGGGAGGGGGGGGGTGGACGGTTAAACGGGGAGGGGGGGGTGGACGGTTAACGGGAGGGGGGGGTGGACGGTTAACGGGAGGGGGGGTGGACGGTTAACGGGAGGGGGGGTGGACGGTTAACGGGAGGGGGGGTGGACGGGTTAACGGGAGGGGGGGTGGACGGGTTAACGGGAGGAGGGGTGGACGGGTTAACGGAGGGGGGGGTGGACGGGGTTAACGGGAGGGGGGGTGGACGGGGTTAACGGGAGGGGGGGTGGACGGGTTAACGGGAGGGGGGGTGGACGGGTTAACGGGAGGGGGGGGTGGACGGGTTAACGGGAGGGGGGGGTGGACGGGTTAACGGGAGGGGGGGTGGACGGGTTAACGGGAGGGGGGGTGGACGGGTTAACGGGAGGGGGGGGGGGGGTGGACGGGTTAACGGGAGGGGGGGGTGGACGGGTTAACGGGAGGGAGGGGGGGGGGGTGGACGGGTTAACGGGGGGGTGGACGGGGGTGGACGGGTTAACGGGAGGGGGGGGGTGTGGACGGGTTAACGGGAGGGGGGGGGTGGACGGGTTAACGGGAGGGGGGGGGGGGGGGGTGGACGGGTTAACGGGAGGGGGGGGGGGGTGGACGGGTTAACGGGAGGGGGGGGGACGGGTTAACGGGAGGGGGGGGTGGACGGGTTAACGGGAGGGGGGTGGTGGACGGGTTAACGGGAGGGGGGGTGGACGGGTTAACGGGAGGGGGGTGGACGGGTTAACGGGAGGGGGGGTGGACGGGTTAACGGGAGGGGGGGTGGACGGGTTAACGGGAGGGGGGTGGACGGGTTAACGGGAGGGGGGGTGGACGGGTTAACGGGAGGGGGGGTGGACGGGTTAACGGGAGGGGGGTGGATGGGTTAACGGGAGGGGGGGGTGGACGGGTTAACGGGAGGGGGGGGTGGACGGGTTAACGGGAGGGGGGGGTGGACGGGTTAACGGGAGGGGGGGGGGGGGGTGGACGGGTTAACAGGAGGGGGGGGGGTGGACGGGTTAACGGGAGGGGGGGGGGGTGGACGGGTTAACGGGAGGGGGGGGGGTGGACGGGTTAACGGGAGGGGGGGGGGGACGGGTTAACGGGAGGGGGGGGGGGTGGACGGGTTAACGGGAGGGGGGGGGGGGTGGACGGGGTTAACGGGAGGGGGGGGGGGGGTGGACGGGTTAACGGGAGGGGGGGTGGACGGGTTAACGGGAGGGGGGGGTGGACGGGTTAACGGGAGGGGGGGTGGACGGGTTAACGGGAGGGGGGGGTGACGGGTTAACGGGAGGGGGGGTGGACGGGTTAACGGGAGGGGGGGGTGGACGGGTTAACGGGAGGGGGGGTGGACGGGTTAACGGGAGGGGGGGTGGACGGGTTAACGGGAGGGGGGGTGGACGGGTTAACGGGAGGGGGGTGGACGGGTTAACGGGAGGGGGGGGTGGACGGGTTAACGGGAGGGGGGGTGGACGGGTTAACGGGAGGGGGGGTGGACGGGTTAACGGGAGGGGGGGTGGACGGGTTAACGGGAGGGGGGGTGGACGGGTTAACGGAGGGGGGGGTGGACGGGTTAACGGGAGGGGGGGTGGACGGGTTAACGGGAGGGGGGGTGGACGGGTTAACGGGAGGGGGGGTGGACGGGTTAACGGGAGGGGGGGGTGGACGGGTTAACGGGGGGGGGGACGGGTACGGGGGGGGTGGACGGGTTAACGGGAGGGGGGGGGGTGGACGGGGTTAACGGGAGGGGGGGTGGACGGGTTAACGGGAGGGGGGGGTGGACGGGTTAACGGGAGGGGGGGGTGGACGGGGTTAACGGGAGGGGGGGTGGACGGGTTAACGGGAGGGGGGGTGGACGGGTTAACGGGAGGGGGGGTGGACGGGTTAACGGGAGGGGGGGTGGACGGGTTAACGGAGGGGGGTGGACGGGTTAACGGGAGGGGGGTGACGGGTTAACGGGAGGGGGGGTGGACGGGTTAACGGGAGGGGGGGTGGACGGGTTAACGGGAGGGGGGGTGGACGGGTTAACGGGAGGGGGGGGTGGACGGGTTAACGGGAGGGGGGGGGGTGGACGGGTTAACGGGAGGGGGGGGGTGGACGGGTTAACGGGAGGGGGGGGTGGACGGGTTAACGGGAGGAGGGGGGGGTGGACGGGTTAACGGGAGGGGGGGGTGGACGGGTAAACGGGAGGGGAGGGGGGAGTGGACGGGTTAACGGGAGGGGGGGGGTGGACGGGTTAACGGGAGGGGGGGGGTGGACGGGTTAACGGGAGGGGGGGGGTGGACGGGTTAACGGGAGGGGGGGGTGAACGGGAGGGGGGGTTAACGGGAGGGGGGGTTAACGGAGGGGGGGGGTGGACGGGTTAACGGGAGGGGGGGGTGGACGGGAGGGGGGGTTAACGGGAGGGGGGGGTTAACGGGAGGGGGGGTTAACGGGAGGGGGGGTTAACGGGAGGGGGGGTTAACGGGAGGGGGGGTTAACGGGAGGGGGGGGTTAACGGGAGGGGGGGTTAACGGGAGGGGGGGTTAACGGGAGGGGGGGGGTTAACGGGAGGGGGGGTTAACGGGAGGGGGGGTTAACGGGAGGGGGGGGTGGACGGGTTAACGGGAGGGGGGGGGTGGACGGGTTAACGGGAGGGGGGGGGGTGGACGGGTTAACGGGGGGGTGGACGGTTAACGGGGGGGGGGGTGGACGGGTTAACGGGGGGGGTGGACGGGTTAACGGGGGGGGGGGGTGGACGGGTTAACGGGGGGGGTGGACGGGTTAACGGGAGGGGGGGTGGACGGGTTAACGGGGGGGGGGGGGTGGACGGGGTTAACGGGAGGGGGGGTGGACGGGTTAACGGGAGGGGGGTGGACGGGTTAACGGGAGGGGGGGTGGACGGGTTAACGGGAGGGGGGGTGGACGGGTTAACGGGAGGGGGGGTGGACGGGTTAACGGGAGGGGGGGTGGACGGGTTAACGGGAGGGGGGTGGACGGGTTAACGGGAGGGGGGGTGGACGGGTTAACGGGAGGGGGGGGTGGACGGGTTAACGGGAGGGGGGGTGGACGGGTTAACGGGAGGGGGGGTGGACGGGTTAACGGGAGGGGGGTGGACGGGTTAACGGGAGGGGGGGTGGACGGGTTAACGGGAGGGGGGGGGGGGGTGGACGGGTTAACGGGAGGGGGGGGGGGGGTGGACGGGTTAACGGGAGGGGGGGGTGGACGGGTTAACGGGAGGGGGGGGGTGGACGGGTTAACGGGAGGGGGGGGTGGACGGGTTAACGGGAGGAGGGGGGGGGTGGACGGGTTAACGGGAGGGGGGGGTGGACGGGTAAACGGGAGGGGAGGGGGGAGTGGACGGGTTAACGGGAGGGGGGGGGTGGACGGGTTAACGGGAGGGGGGGGTGGACGGGTTAACGGGAGGGGGGGGTGACGGGTTAACGGGAGGGGGGGGTGGACGGGAGGGGGGGTTAACGGGAGGGGGGGTTAACGGGAGGGGGGGGTTAACGGGAGGGGGGGTTAACGGGAGGGGGGGTTAACGGGGAGGGGGGGGTGGACGGGTTAACGGGAGGGGGGGGGGGGGTGGACGGGTTAACGGGAGGGGGGGGGGTGACGGGTTAACGGGAGGGGGGTGGACGGGTTAACGGGAGGGGGGGTGGACGGGTTAACGGGAGGGGGGGGGTGGACGGGTTAACGGGAGGGGGGGGGTGGACGGGTTAACGGGAGGGGGGGGTGGACGGGTTAACGGGAGGGGGGGGGGGTGGACGGGTTAACGGGAGGGGGGGGGGGTGGACGGGTTAACGGGAGGGGGGGGGGGTGGACGGGTTAACGGGAGGGGGGGGGGGGGGTGACGGGGTTAACGGGAGGGGGGGGTGACGGGGTAAACGGGAGGGGAGGGGGGAGTGGACGGGTTAACGGGAGGGGGGGGGTGGACGGGTTAACGGGAGGGGGGGGTGGACGGGGTTAACGGGAGGGGGGGGTGGACGGGTTAACGGGGAGGGGGGGGGGGTGGACGGGTTAACGGGAGGGGGGGGGTGGACGGGTTAACGGGAGGGGGGTTAACGGGAGGGGGGGGTTAACGTGAGGGGGGGTTAACGGGAGGGGGGGTTAACGGGAGGGGGGGGTTAACGGGAGGGGGGGGTTAACGGGAGGGGGGGGTTAACTGGGAGGGGGGGTTAACGGGAGGGGGGGGGTGGACGGGTTAACGGGAGGGGGGGTGGACGGGTTAACGGGAGGGGGGGGGGTGGACGGGGTTAACGGGGGGGGGGTGGACGGGTTAACGGGGGGGGGTGGACGGGTTAACGGGGGGGGGTGGACGGGTTAACGGGGGGGGTGGACGGGTTAACGGGGGGGGTGGACGGGTTAACGGGAGGGGGGGTGGACGGGTTAACGGGGGGGGGGGGTGGACGGGGTTAACGGGGGGGGGGGGGGTGGACGGGTTAACGGGAGGGGGGGTGGACGGGGTTAACGGGAGGGGGGGTGGACGGGTTAACGGGAGGGGGGGTGGACGGGTTAACGGGAGGGGGGGTGGACGGGTTAACGGGAGGGGGGGTGGACGGGTTAACGGGAGGGGGGGGTGGACGGGTTAACGGGAGGGGGGGTGGACGGGTTAACGGGAGGGGGGGTGGACGGGTTAACGGGAGGGGGGGTGGACGGGTTAACGGGGAGGGGGGGTGGACGGGTTTAACGGGAGGGGGGGTGGACGGGTTAACGGGAGGGGGGGTGGACGGGTTAACGGGAGGGGGGGCGTTCGCCCCCGAGAGGGGGGGGGGGGGCGTTCGCCCCCGAGAGGGGGGGGGGGCGTTCGCCCCCGAGAGGGGGGGGGGGGGGCGTTCGCCCCCGAGAGGGGGGGGGGGGGCGTTCGCCCCCGAGAGGGGGGGGGGGGGCGTTCGCCCCCGAGAGGGGGGGGGGGGGCGTTCGCCCCCGAGAGGGGGGGGGGGGCGTTCGCCCCCGAGAGGGGGGGGGGGGCGTTCGCCCCCGAGAGGGGGGGGGGGGCGTTCGCCCCCGAGAGGGGGGGGGGGGGCGTTCGCCCCCGAGAGGGGGGGGGGGGGGCGTTCGCCCCCGAGAGGGGGGGGGGGGGCGTTCGCCCCCGAGAGGGGGGGGGGGGCGTTCGCCCCCGAGAGGGGGGGGGGGGCGTTCGCCCCCGAGAGGGGGGGGGGGGCGTTCGCCCCCGAGAGGGGGGGGGGGGCGTTCGCCCCCGAGAGGGGGGGGGGGGGCGTTCGCCCCCGAGAGGGAGAGGGGGGGGGGGGGCGTTCGCCCCCGAGAGGGGGGGGGGGGGCGTTCGCCCCCGAGAGGGGGGGGGGGGCGTTAGCCCCCGAGAGGGGGGGGGGGGCGTTAGCCCCCGAGAGGGGGGGGGGCGTTAGCCCCCGAGAGGGGGGGGGGTCAGCCCCCGAGGGGGGGGGTGTCAGCCCCCGAGAGGGGGGAGGGGTGTCAGCCCCCGGAATACGCACCAGAGCCGGGGTCCTGCGGATAACGCCCGGTGACCCCGCTCCCTCCCCGAGCCTCCGCGTCTCCTCTCACATCCCGGGCCGCAGCCTCCGTGTCACCACCGCCGCCGCCGCCGCCATTACGGGAACAACGCTTCACTTCCGCCTTCTCGTGACGTCGGCACGCAGCGCAGAGAGGGGGGCGCGCACGTGCATCTGAGCCGCGCGCCTTGGGTGGGCTGTCACTCATAGCAGCTATTGTAGTGCAGCAACAGCATCAGGGCCTGCACATCCAATGCGGGCACCCCAGGGTTAACAGGAGCTGTCACTCATTCATTGGGGTGTCACTCAGAAGACTGTCACTCAGGCAGTTGGAGTGTCACTCAGAAGGTTGTCACTCATTCATTGGAGTGTCACTCAGAAGGCTGTCACTCATTCATTAGAGTGTCACTCATCAAAAAGCTGTCACTCATTCATTGGGAGTGTCACTCATTAGATGGCTGTCACTCATTCATTGGGGTGTCACTCATTCATTGGGGTATCACTCATCAAAAGCTGTCACTCATTAGAAGGCTGTCACTCATTCATTGGGGTGTCACTCATCAGAAGGCTGTCACTCAGGCATTGGGGTGTCACTCAGAAGGCTGTCACTCATTCATTGGGGTGTCACTCAGAAGGCTGTCACTCATTGGGAGTGACACTCATTAGAAGGCTCATTCATTTGGGAGTGTCACTCAGAAGGCTTTCACTCATTGGGGTATCACTCAGAAGGCTGTCACTCATTCATTGGGGTGAGTCTCACTCAATGAAAGGCTGACATTCATTAGTAAGTTTGTCATTGGAAGGCTGACATTCATTAGTGAGTCTCAATCAGTAGAATGCTAACATTTATTAATTAGTCTCACACATTTGAAGACTGTCCATGATTATGAGTGAGTCTAACTTGTTAGTGTAGAGATGTATCTTTACTGAGCTATATTCTCCTTGATGGATGGTCAAAGTACTCAATAAAATAGAGTAATGTGCAGAATGATATTATTAATAATGGTTCATATTGTGTAGAACGGGGGCTCAACTCTGGTCCGCAATCCTCCCCAACAGGTCAGGTTTTCAGGATACCCCAACTTCAGCACAGGTGGCTCAATCAGGCTCAGTCTTCAACTGAGCCTCTGATTGAGCCCCCTTTGCTGAAGCAGGCACTGATTGAGCCACATGTGCTGAAGCAGGGACTGATTGAGCCACTTGAGCAGAAGCTGAGATATCTTGAAGACCTGACCTGTCGGGGGGTCCTAAAGGAATTGAGCACCCTTGGGGTAGAAATCCCCCAATCGTATAATTCAGCTATATAAGGTCCCAAAAGAGTTAGATTTGGAAGTTATGGACATGTAATGTTACCTTATCTACCGATGCACCTATATAGTTAGGTTATGTTCTCTCATGTAGGCCCTTCTTCTGTTTACTTGATGTTGCTCAAACCGTGCTGGAGATCCCATTAACTTAATGGAGCTGATCACTTCTCAAGCGCTGGATTATTTCACCGTGTATTGAGTAGGGGGCATTTGCTTGGGAAAATCTAAGCTTCATTCACCTGAATGGGGCTTAAATCTTCCTTTGCAGGGGGAAGTCTGCTTCACAGTATCTTGTAAAGTGGGCATAGGTCAACTCTGTCCCAAACCTGGCCATTAGTCCTTAAGCCTCGGCTCGGAGCAGAACAATTATTTGGTGTTTATATATTCCTGCTTTAACTCAACATACATACACAAACCTACATCTTACATTCCCTTCTAGCCAAGGTACCGGGGCTGGACGTTTGGGAATGATTTGAGTATTACCACGTGACGCGTCAGCGCTGCAAATCACCAGAAGCTTGCAGCTCCGGCAGCCTGACGTGTCACAGCACGCAGTCAGCCCTGTCAGAAGGAGGCAGCGCGGACCAGCACGTGGCCGCGTGCGCCACCGACTGCAGCGTGGCGTTAGCCTTAGAGCATAATGGTAGCACTTACACCCACCGGTTTGTGATATAGCAACATCAACGGGTGCTATGATCCTGCGTCCCTACCACTGGGCGCGTGTAGTAACAAAATACCAGGTTGGATCAGCACCCAGTAATCGAGACATTGGCCAAGGGGCCTTGCAACGTTGCTCATTGTGCTGTGGTAACTATGTGGGTCTGCAGACTAATCCCTCTTGATTTTGTGTTTTTCTGTACATTAAAGGAGCAATTTGTGATGTTTTACATTTTGAACACAGTGTTGATGCAGAGGGTCTCCGGTGCTGTACCCCATTCATTTCAGCTCGAGGGAACCCCAGCTTCCCAGAGATACTTCACTCCGTAGGGGGGCGGTACCCGCTCCGGCTGAGCTCGCTGGGGTGTAAAGCTCCCTCGTCTCCCGGGCCAATAGGAAGACGAACCTGATGACCTCACGGCTTCCTATTGGCCACAGGACACGCGAGCTTTGAAACTCCGCCATTACATGAACCCCGCTTGCCGAGCGAAGTTAAGTATTACCGGAAGCAGGGGGTCCCCGGAGCTGAAATGAATGGGGTTCAGATCCGGAGACCCCCTGCTTCAATCCAATGTCAAACATTAAAAAAACGGCTTGTTTTGCCGATTTAAAGAAGAATTCTTGTTAAAATGAAAAGGAACATGAAAGTGCATTTTTTTTTCTCTATTACAGAGTGCTGACCTAACCAGGTATTTTGAGTATTAGGCCATGTTCTTCTTTTAACATTTTTTGCCATTATTTTCTAATCCACATGGTTCTGTGTCATTTCACAACCACAAAATATATTTTTCGTTCCAACTCGAGCCCACATTTTCCGAGTTACCAGAGCAGCCACACCCCAGTTTAACCAAATTCTAGATGCTTCAAGCTCAACCTGTTTTTGCTTATCTGATCGAGTCGATTATCTCGCCTGTTATTCAAGATATTTTCTGACCGCATGTGATATGTTACATTAGGCCAACAGAATTGTGTTGGTGGCTCTGCTGGCAGCAAATGAGTTAAACATTAAACAGTATTCAACACCATGATTCAGGCGTGGCCAACTCCAGTCCTCAAGGGCCACCAACTGGTCAGGTTTTAAGGCTATCCCTGCTTCAGCACAGGTGGCTCAATCAATGGCTCAGTCGAAGACTGCACCACCTGTGCTGAAGCAGGGATATCCTTAAAACCTGACGACGGCCCTTGAGGACAGGACATTGCTACTGCTGCCATAGTACTTCCTTTAAATGAAGAACAGCTAACAAAATAAATCACGCTGCTCCTTTTCTCCATGAATCCATGCACCATTTTACTGACACTTAGGCGCGATTGTGCAGAACGGGCGAGACGCCAACTCTATAATAGAATCACTTGTCATCTGATCACCAATTCAAAGTAGGGTCGGGATATAGAGTTAAAAGTAGCAGTTCCTGCTATTTTGTTTCCCACATTGTCTTCTGAGGGCGGGATCCGGGAGTTCCCCTGAGCCAAACACCACTATTTTCATCTCTGGGAAGTCCCCAGTTCCGGACATACCAGTGAAGTTGCAACATCACTGGTGCTGGCTTCCTATTGGTCGGCCATTTAAATCCCTTTTAAAAACCAGGAAGTAATACCAGTAACTTCCCCAGTAAGTATCTACAGAACTGGGGGGTCCCTAGTGATTGTATTGTATTGTATTGTATGTCTTTATTTATATAGCGCCATTAATGTACATAGCGCTTCACAGTAGTAATACATGTGGTAATCAAATAAATAACAGATAATATAAATAACAGATCATGGGAATAAGTGCTTCAGACATAAAAGTAACATTTCGGAAGAGGAGTCCCTGCCCCGAGGAGCTTACATTCTAATTGGTAGGTAGGGAGAACGTACAGAGACAGTAGGAGGGAGTTCTGGTAAGTGCGTCTGCAGGGGGCCAAGCTTTATGTATCATGTGTTCAGAATATCCACAGTGCTATTCATATGCTTCTTTAAGCAAGTGTGTCTTAAGGTGGGTCTTAAAGGTGGATAGAGAGGGTGCTAGTCGGGTACTGAGGGGAAGGGCATTCCAGAGGTGTGGGGCAGTCAGTGAAAAAGGTTTAAGGCGGGAGAGGGCTTTAGATACAAAGGGGGTAGAAAGATTAAAATAGCATGTTTTTGGAGGACTCCCCAGTTCCAATCATGTAAAAAAAAAAAAATACATGGAGGTTAGTTAGGGTAGATTGCTACTTAAAATATTATGTCTTCAATTGTTCAGTCACTGTACCTCTGGTAGGGTGTGTTTGATTATCAGTACCTTACACTCTTTTTGTACTCTCGTGTGTACTGTTAATTTTAATTCTGTGTAATTTTGCAACCTTCCCCCCTCCCCCTTTTTTTACTCTGTGTACCCCTCATATTGCAAATCATAATATAAAGGTTTTTTTAAATGCATGTTTCACTAATAAACCAGACACAGTCATGTGGTAATGTATTCAAAATTAAATGAAACCCATTGACCATGCAAGGTATAATGAAGCCAAGAGCAATCAGAAACCTATTCACATCTCAACACCTCACGGTGTTCCAGTCTCAGTAAGATCATATAGTGTTTAAACGGCATGTATTAGTATTCTGCACTATAGTGTAAATTACAATAGTGAATAATGCACTTGTTTTAGGGTGCAGCTTTGTAGGGCCACATCCAGCCTTGCATTCCTACAAGAAATGTTGAATTATTTCCCCTTCTTTCATCTAGATTGTACGTTTTTAGATATAGTGTTTCCCCTACCTATTCTATCAGTGGTAACTTGGTAGGATGCTACTATAGCGTGCAGTCTACCGGTGATCTGTGGTCTACCGTGCATTCGTTACTATAGCGTGCAGTCTACCGGTGATCCGTGGTCTACTGTGCATTCGCTACTATAGCGTGCAGTCTACCGGTGATCTGTGGTCCACTTCTGTCAGTTTAACCCTCACGTGCATTCTGTCAGAATTTCTTAAAGACATATGAAGTGTTTATCGTTACAAACCAATGAGCTATATTGTTGTATAATAAAAACGAATACATACCATATTGTTCCTTTGTTTAGTAGATAAAGAAACTGCACGCTATAGTAGAACAGTAGAAGTAGACTGCACGCTATAGTAGCACCACTTGGTATTATGTTATTATTTTCTCTCACTACTATTATACTGCACTGCAGAGGCTCTTAGCGCCTTGTAAATAAATAGTAAGACCTAAAATGGGTAAGTGCGATTGCCTTCTGGTGAAGAAGACTGACTCCACACCAGTGGGCTTTCAAAGAGTGACAGGGGGTGATGGCTTGTATGGGAAGGAGAGTGTGATAGGGAGGGGGAAACTGGGGCTTTTGTGGGGGAAGGGTATGGTGTACGAGAATGAGGGGGGGTTCATTTGTGGTGTTTATGATTAAGAGGGTGAGGCTGCTCATGAGCAGGGGGATAAATGTGGTGAGTAAAAGGCGGTGTATGATGCGTGAGGGTAAATATGGAGTGTGTAAGAAGTGTGGGTGGTGTGTGCTTGTGAAAAAGAGGGTGAGTGTAGGGGTGTAAAGAGAAGAGGATGCGTGTGGTCTGCAGAGCATGGGTGCCCTGGGCCTTTAAAAAGAACCTTTCAGGATTGGAAAGTGTAAATATAAATATAATTGATATGATTGACCGGATGTGAACTTCATTGCCTGGCAGACACTATGTTATCATGAATATGGACATATACAATGATGGGACTAACTCCCCCCCCCCCCCTCTCTCTCCCATCTTCTTAATTCTGAACCTCAATTCCCTACTCCCCCCCTTATTATTTAACAAGTGTGTTATTATAACACACACTATACTAATATACTGGTATATTATTACAATATTAATATAATAGTATATAGAAAACACACACACACACACACACACACACACACACACACACACACACACACACACACACACACACACACACACACACACACACACACACACACACACACACACACACACACACACACACACACACACACACACACACACACACCAGAGCGAGGCTTGGAACGCTCTCGCTCTGTGACGTCAGTGGGTGTTGGCGGAAGTGGCGGGTGAAGCACGGAGCGGTGATGGCGGGGGAGCTGCGCAGGCAGAGCTCCGGGGGGGCCCGGGACACCGACCCCATGGACAGGTTCATGTGTCCCATCTGCCTGGAGGTCTTCGACAGCCCCTACAAGGTGACGTGCGGACACATGTAAGTGACCCCTCCGGCCACTTTCCGGTGGATGAGGGGGGTGGTACTTAATCCTGGCACTGTCGGGGGGGGACACCTTAATCCTGGCACTGTCGGTGTGGGGGGGGGGACCTTAATCCTGGCACTGTCGGTGTGGGGGGGGGGACCTTAATCCTGGCACTGTCGGGGGGGGGGGACCTTAATCCTGGCACTGTCGGGGGGGGGGGGGGGGGACCTTAATCCTGGCACTGTCGGGGGGGGGGGGGGGGGGGAACCTTAATCCTGGCACTTCCTGGGTGGAGGGGGGACGACGACTGTCAGAATTGTGATTATTATAGTGATTATTATAGTGATTATTATAGTGATTATGTGCGAGCAGACTGAGTGACTCATAGTGCCACACAGCGGCATGCACAGCCTGTCTATCAACAATAACACATTAGATTGCAAGCTCTTTGGGGCAGCCCTCCCCCCTTCCTATTGATGCTGTCATGTCTGAAGCGCTTATTCCCACTATGTGTTATATGATTGCCCCGTGTGTCACTGCTGTGACGCGCTGTGTACCTGGATGGTGCTATATAAATGAAGATATACATACAATAATATCTATTATTATGACCAGTATTATTATATGAATAATATCAGCGTGGCGCTGCCCCCAGGTTGTGCATTTCTTGTTTTTTCCCCCCATAGTTTTTCTATATTTGGGGTTTATTAGATGGAGAATCAAAAAAAAAAAACCCCATTCCCTTTCATTTCCTGAGAACTGAAACTAAGAGCAGGAAGTCCCTGATCCGCTGTCACTTCCACCCCTCTCATAGATAATGTGTTGCACGCCTCCCCTTCTGAAACTCCCTTTATTAAAACTGATGCCTGGCAGCTAGTAACCATAGTATTTTATTCATTAAAGCTGCTAATCTGTGGTGCGGACACGGAAGAAGCCAGTGCTAAATTATTGCTAGACTACTTAAATATTGATGGTGTGGATTTTAACGCGTGGGTTTATTATATTGGAGAACCATACGATGCAGAACGTGTACAGGCATACACCGCATTAACGTACGCAATGGGACCGGAGCATGTATGTAACTATGTAACTACAGGCATACCCCGCATTAACGTACGCAATGGGACCGGAGCATGTATGCAACTATGTAACTACAGTATCTGGTTCTTTTGAGATAGATGAAGTTGTGGTGGACCCTATATTTTCTAATGGTGTGCTTTTAAATAATGAGATAGCAAGCATTATTTCCTACTATCCCCTTGTAATCATTGGACAATGTCCTGGTACTTGTGGAACACCTGTATAGTTTTTGGGATGCAGATTACTTTTTCTATTACATTTGTGTATCTATATCATTTGTATCTTTCTACCCATCTACAATCTGTGTAACTATGCATGTATTGTTTGCATACTATAGTTCAGGGGTGCTCGACTCCTGCCACCCAACAGGTCAGGGTTTGTATGTATGTATGTCTTTATTTATATAGCGCCATTAGTGTACATGGCGCTTCACATTAGTAATACACGTGACAATCATATAAATAACAAGTAATACAAATAACAGATCATGGGAATAAGCGCTTCAAACATAAAAGTAACATTTCGGAAGAGGAGTCCCTGCTCCGAGGAGCTTACAATCTAATTGGTGGGGAGAACGTACAGAGACAGTAGGAGGGCGTTCTGGTAAGTGCGTCTGCAGGGGCCAAGCTTTATGTATCGTGTGCAGTATTGACCACGGTGCTGCTCAGTCTTAGACTGAGCCTCTGATTGAGCCAACTGTGGTAAAGCTTGGATATCCTGAAAACCTGACCTGTTGGAGGGGTTTGAGGACTGGAATTGAGTGTGTGCGCGCAGATCTTGCAGTCACAGTACAAACACACAGGGCTGTTGTGGATGCTTGTTGGTTAATGTGGAAAACCCCTGTTGAAATTGCCACTGAACAAGATCAAATCCATTTTCTGGATGGAAACCCCACTTAAGTAAAAATGCCAGGATGTGGGAGGTGTTTACTGTCAGAACCCGACGCGTTCGGAACTGAGACCCCTTCCCTGTGAGAAGCTTTCAAACTTTTTCACTTTTGCACAGGAGCATGAACATCAGACTTATGTTTTTACTTACACGTTTGTGGTGTTGGCTGTTGTAAGATGATAACACAGGGGCGGCCAACTCCAGTCCTCAAGGGCCACCAACAGGTCAGGTTTTCAGGATATCCCTGCTTCAGCACAACTGAGCCACAGATTGAACAACCTGTGCGGAAGCAGGGATATCCTGAAAACCTGACCTGTTGTTGGCCCTTGAGGACTGCAGTTGGCCACCCCGGTTAACGCATGCAGTGCCAACCTGACCAGTAGCGCTGTGCGAAGGGTTGTGTGTTCTCTGAATGAGCCCCACTTCTCCCATTGCAGATTCTGTACCTCGTGCCTGCAGGAATGTCTGAAGCTGAAGCACCCGATATGTGGTGTGTGTCGTAGTACGTTGGCTCCCGATAAGAGGGCCGTAGAACTGGAGAAGCAGATGGAAGCCATTGAGACGACATGCAAAGGCTGCAATAAGAAAGTAGGTTAACAGTCAAACAAAAGCACTGATAATGCTATTTATTATGGAACTGTCTATTTACCCGACAGCCGCTCTATAATCTCCCCCTATCCCTTATTTATTTTCCACAAGGTTTTTAGGACTCTGACACTGTTGGGTAAGCTCTCATATGGGGTAAGGGTTAGGATGGGAGGTTGGGTATGGTTTAGGATGTCATTTAGGGGTAAGGGTTATGATTGCGGGTTGGGATTCGTGTTCTAATTGTGACACAATACGCCCCACCAGGGCCTACACATTCTCGCCTCACCAGGGCCTACACATCCTCGCCCCACCAGGGCCTACACATCCTCGCCCCACCAGGGCCTACACATCCTCGCCCCACCAGGGCCTACACATCCTCGCCCCACCAGGGCCTACACATCCTCGCCCCACCAGGGCCTACACATCCTCGCCCCACCAGGGCCTACACATCCTCGCCCCACCAGGGCCTGCACATTCTCGCCTCACCAGGGCCTACACATCCTCGCCCCACCAGGGCCTACACATCCTCGCCCCACCAGGGCCTACACATCCTCGCCCCACCAGGGCCTACACATCCTCGCCCCACCAGGGCCTACACATCCTCGCCCCACCAGGGCCTACACATCCTCGCCCCACCAGGGCCTACACATCCTCGCCCCACCAGGGCCTACACATTCTCGCCCCACCAGGGCCTACACATCCTCGCCCCACCAGGGCCTACACATCCTCGCCCCACCAGGGCCTACACATCCTCGCCCCACCAGGGCCTACACATCCTCGCTCCACCAGGGCCTACACATCCTCGCCCCACCAGGGCCTACACATCCTCGCCCCACCAGGGCCTACACATTCTCGCCTCACCAGGGCCTACACATCCTCGCCTCACCAGGGCCTACACATTCTCGCCTCACCAGGGCCTACACATCCTCGCCCCACCAGGGCCTACACATCCTCGCCTCACCAGGGCCTACACATTCTCGCCTCACCAGGGCCTACACATCCTCGCCCCACCAGGGCCTACACATCCTCGCCCCACCAGGGCCTACACATTCTCGCCTCACCAGGGCCTACACATTCTCGCCCCACCAGGGCCTACACATTCTCGCCTCACCAGGGCCTACACATCCTCGCCCCACCAGGGCCTACACATCCTCGCCCCACCAGGGCCTACACATTCTCGCCCCACCAGGGCCTACACATTCTCGCCTCACCAGGGCCTACACATCCTCGCCCCACCAGGGCCTACACATTCTCGCCTCACCAGGGCCTACACATCCTCGCCTCACCAGGGCCTACACATTCTCGCCTCACCAGGGCCTACACATTCTCGCCCCACCAGGGCCTACACATTCTCGCCTCACCAGGGCCTACACATCCTCGCCCCACCAGGGCCTACACATCCTCGCCCCACCAGGGCCTACACATTCTCGCCTCACCAGGGCCTACACATTCTCGCCTCACCAGGGCCTACACATTCTCGCCCCACCAGGGCCTACACATTCTCGCCCCACCAGGGCCTACACATTCTCGCCCCACCAGGGCCTACACATTCTCGCCTCACCATCTACTCCAATGTCAGATTGGCCTCTATTTTCTGATTTGAATAAGTGCGTTTTGGAAAGGGCTCCCAAAAAATTTGCCTTTTTTTGTTGTCTGCAAACTATTTGAACACTTTGACCTGATTGGTGTAAATGGGGAATTCGCGCTTCCTTGTAAGTTATGAGGCCTATAAAGTAGTTGCGGACAAAAGCCGTATGTATTGTATGTATTTATATAGCGCCATTAATGTACATAGCGCGTCACAGCAGTAATACACGGGGTAATCATATAAATAACAGGACATGGGAATAAGTGCTTCAGACATAAAAGTAACATTAAGGAAGAGGAGTCCCTGCTCCGAAGAGCTTGCAATCTGATTATATAATGGCTGTAATCGGTCCTATTTAGCCAACATTTGCATAGCTGTTAAATATGTAGAATTATTGTAGGCTGTGAACTTCTCGGCACCAACATGAAAATGCTTTGTAGGCTGCTTCCATAGAAGGACAGACCGCGCGGACGCACGCTGAGCGATCAGACTGCTTAAAGACCGTGATCGCGTCTATACAGCGTGCAGGCGTGTGCGCGTGGAAGGGGGTTAAAACTGATTTCTTGCGCGATACAGCGGTCACGTGAGCGGTTTGCCCTCAGCTCCGTGACGTCACTGGCCCGCCCATAGACACGCCCCCGGACGGCGCGCGTATTAAGGCCAGGGAAAGCACCCGCTTCCCCTCAGCCTCCGCACGGCTGCAGTGTCTATGGACGCAACCTTAGAAACTGAACCGGTGTCTCCTGGGAGATTTTCAATGCTCTGTACACTATATAATGTCATCTAAGAAGAATTCTGTAGAAGGCATCACAACTCAAAATGTATCTACACCAGCGGTGACCAGCTCCAGTCTAAAATGGCTACCGCCAAGCCAGGTATTACGGATATCCCTGCTTCAGCACAGGTGGCTCAGTCTTTGACTGAACCACTGATTGGGCAACCTGTGCTGAAGCAGGGATATCCATAGTACCTGGCCTGTCGGTGGCCCTTGAGGACTGGAGTTGACCACTCCTGATCTACACATCTCCTGGATGAATACTGATGCTCGAACTTTGACCTACAAATCTACACTAGCGGGTTAGCTTCATATCGGCTTGATACTTGGCAGCCATTTTAGTTCCCCGGGAGAGCGATTTAAACACAGTAACCTAACTTTCGAGTAGTTTAGCTCAGGGGGACCACCCACTTATATAATTGTTGTATTAACCCTTTGAATGCCGAAGGGCCACAGCCGCTCCGGCACATTGCGCAGACGCGATCACATGATTGCGACGTCGCTGATGATGGGAACGGGGATGGGGGGGGGGGGGAGTGTCCTCTTGCGTTCCTTTTCCGATCACCTCGAGATCTCTCCGAGAAAATTAGCAAAAAGCCCATCACGCTGCTACTACGACAGCGTAGCTACGCCACGGGGTACTCAAGGGGGTTAATGGCAACCATTTAATAACCCCGTTTATGAAATCTTGGCCTTCGTGCTATAAATTTGTAGAAAAAGAAGCTACTCTGCCTTTTCTCGTGTGAATTCAAGGCAGCAGCAGCAGCAGCAGCACGGGAGGACTCACACATCCCCCTGAGCTGCTGCATTGCGATTTTTGTACGTGTGTTGATGGCATTTGAAATAATTCTGGGCTTCCCCGTCTTTGTCGTTCCGGAAATTCCACCTCCCAGAAATGACCGGGGTTTCCATTTGAGTTCCCCGGAGTTCTATGCCGAGCCCAACAGAATAAATGATGAAGGTTCTTGAGGAGGAGGAGGGGGGGGATGTTAGGAACAGCCCTATTTAACTCTTTACTGAGTGTCTGCTGACTTCTAGCTAGAATGCCTCTCACAGAAACATTATTACCTTCATTATTCCCTATGAACCATTAATCACTGGAACCCACGGCAAACCCCAGTAGAGAAACCCGTAGATGAGGGGAATTTTGCATGTTATTGCTGAGAGTCTGCAGTTGCAATCCCACGTAGCTGGCCACAAATCAACTTTTTCTAAACCATTTCACAACCTAATCTAACAGTGCTAAACGCAAAGATTTGGATTTGTTTCTCTGGAAATTAATTGCAAGTGCACCCTCTGTAGATAAACAGGTTAGAGGTCAGCTCACCTAAGCAGATGTTTGGCTGCTGGAGAGATTTCTGGGTTCTTTGCCATGATGTACAAAATGCTGCATATGTATTATGGCTGCGTCAACGTTTCAGTAAGTCCTGATGAAGGTGTGAATAATGCATCGAAACATTGACGCAGTCATAATGCATGAATTATTTACCGACTGGTGTGCCGCAGCAGTGTTGTATTGTGGTCTATATCCTTACGTCACCTGGTAGGTATGTCTTTATATAGCGCCATTAATGTACATAGCGCTTCACAGCAGTGATACGTGACAATCGTATAAATAACAAATGTTATAAATAACACAAAGGAGAGAAGTGCTTCAGACATATAGTAAAAGTAACATTTAGGAAAAGTAGTCCCTGCTCTGAAGAGCTTACAATCTAAGTTTGTTGGTAGGAAGAACGTACAGAGACAGTAGGAGGGCATTCTGGTAAGTGCGTCTGCAACGGGCAAAGGTTAATGTATGAGGTGTTATTTATCAGCCATCGAGCTACTCATATGCTTCCTTAAGCAGGTGTGTCTTAAAGGTGGATAGAGTGGGTGCTAGTCTGGTTTATAGGGGAAGGGCATTCCAGAGGTGTGGGGCAGACAGTGAGAGAGGTTTAAGGCGGGAGAGAGCTTTAGATACAGAAGGGGTAGAGAGAAGACATCCTTGAGCAGAACGCAAGAGTCGGGATGGTGTATAGTGAGAAATTGGGGCTGAGATGTAAGGAGGGGCAGAGGCGGAGGGCCATCCAGGATGATATTCCAGAGAGACATTCAGAAACTTTGGTCTGTACAGCAGGTGTAAGGTCAGGGGTAGAAAAGTAAATTTGTGTGTCGTCAGCATAGATGTGATATTTGAACCCAAGAGATATGATTAGGTCACCTAGAGAGAGTGTGTACAGAGGAAAGAGAAGGGGTCCCAGGACAGAGCCCTGGGGTACCCCCACAGGGAGATCAATAGAGGAGGAGGTGTTTGCGAAAGAGACACTGAAGGTACGATGGGAGAGGTTGGATGAGATCCAAGATAGAGCTTTGATACGAATGCCAAGAGTATGGAGAATGTGAAGGAGAAGAGGGTGGTCCACGGTGTCAAATGCTGCAGAGATATCGAGTAATATGAGCAGAGTGTAATGACCTCTGTCTTTGGCAGCATAGAGGTCATTAGTTATTTTAGTGAGGGCTGTTTCAGTGGAGTGAGCAGTGCGGAGGCCAGATTGTAGAGGGTCCAGGAGAGAATAGGTGTTGAGAAAATGGTCCTTAACACAGAGCCAAGAAAGATAAGAGAAGAAAGGAGGCTCTTGTTGCCAACACGCAGGGTGCCAATCCCCCCTCCCACGCCCAATCCACCCCACTCCGGTTTCCCGTGCCCAATCCATCCCCCTCCGATCTCCCATGCCGCCAATCCTTAGTGGGCGCCCGCGTCAGTTATAGTTGGCTGTGTTTAGCCAGCCATTGTATGCTAGGGCCGCACAGGGCAGTGAGCGTGGAGCCGGGCGAGAGCGGGGAAGACTACGAAAAGTAAGTGTGCGTGCGTGTGCGTGCGCGTGTATACAATATTAATAAATAATTTATTCTCACAGCATGTGTTTTTTTTATTTTTATATAAATATACACACACACAGACACACACACAGACACACACACACACACACACCTTCCCCAGTGACACACACACTGTACCTTCCAAGCCTGTAATTCACAGCAGCACGGACCGTACACACAAAATGTGTGCGTCACGTGCACGGGCGCTCGCACAGGCGCTCGCACAGGCGCGCGCCCACTATATTGCGGGCCTAAGGAGTTTTTAACTAACGTGAATTGGGGGGTCCCCTGGAATTGATCCGTGCACCCCCCATGTCGGAGTATACACTGACTGTGAGGTCAGAGCTCGCTCCCGCTGCCATATGTGTTTGCCATTGACATGACTTTTTTTTAACCCCCCCCCCCCCCAGATGTACCTGTCGAAGATGCGTCTCCACGCCACTTCCTGTACCAAATACCAGAGCTATGTAATGGATGGCATTAAGTCTGTGACGAAGCCCCAGCACGCGCGGTGAGTGCGCTCTCAGACCCCGCCAGTGAAGGCCGCAGTCTCTGCGCCTTGTTCTACCCCTGGGGTATCTGGCTGTATTGTGATTGGAGGAGGGTGCCCCTTCTCCTTGCATGGGGTAGAGATGTCGGCGGGCGCAGTTTCTGCGGATTTGTGGCGGGTGAGCTGAGCATCTCCATTCTGCATTACGTAGTTCTCATTGCCTCCGGGGGCCCAACTCCCGTCATCAAGCCCACCAACAGGTCAGGTTTTCCGAATATCCCAGCTTCAGCACAGGTGGCTCAGTCGAAGATTGAGCCGCCGGCGCTGGGACTCCTGGAACCACTGACGCTGAAGAGGGATATTCTGAAAACCTGACCTGTTGAGGGGTGGGGGGCACCCCTGCAGCGCACCATGAGCCCCAACTCCTGTGAACGGAACAGAGATTTATTCTTTTCTCGGGGGGGAAATTAGAATAATATTATGTGTAATGAACGCCGATCTGTTTTCCCATTGGGCACAATACCACTATAGCGCACCGCGGTGCTTACTACTGAATGGGCTGAATGAGGAGCTCAGCGATATCACTACCTTTGAAGCGTCTGCTCGCCTTCCTGTCCCGTGTGCGTCTGCGCGCCTTCCTGTCCCCCGTGCGTCTGCGCGCCTTCCTGTCCCCCGTGCGTCTGCGCGCCTTCCTGTCCCCCGTGCGTCTGCGCGCCTTCCTGTCCCCCGTGCGTCTGCGCGCCTTCCTGTCCCCCGTGCGTCTGCGCGCCTTCCTTTCCCCCTCTTATCTCTCCCCCACACTTCTCCCTTATCTCTCCCCCACACCTCCTTATCTATCCCGCACCACTTCTCCTTATCTCTCCCTGCACACCTCTCCCTTATCCACCCCCCCACCTCTCCCTTATCCACCCCCCCACCTCTCCCTTATCCACCCCCCCACCTCTCCCTTATCCACCCCCCCACCTCTCCCTTATCCACCCCCCCACCTCTCCCTTATCCACCCCCCCACCTCTCCCTTATCCACTCCCCACCTCCCCCATATTACAGGGATGTCTCATTCTTACTGTTGAGACCCTGTAGTTATTTCTCAAATCTTCATCCATCTCATTTGTGGTATTTCTTGCCGTGTGTTGGAAGGTTTCTGCTCCTCGGGGTTTTCTGCTTATCGCCTGTTCTGTTTCCTTTCAGAGACGTCCCAAACCGTTTCACCTTCACCTGCCCATACTGCAGGGTACAGAACCTGGACCAGGATGGCTTGGTGGACCACTGCAGGAAATACCACTTCACGGACCCGACCCCAGTGGTGAGAGGAACTGTTCTAGTATCGGAAAGTGTCTGCAATTCTAACGGAGCAAAGCAGCCGGCATTATACTCGTGGCTCATCTAACTCCGCTGGGGCTACTGCAGTCCTCACTGCCACAAACAGGGCAGGTTTTAAGGATATCCCTGCTTCAGCACAGGTGGCTCAGTCTTCGACTGATTGAGCCACCTGGGCCGCAGCTGGGACCGATGGAGCCACCTGTGCTGAAGCTTGGATATCTATTAAACCTGACCTGTTGGTGACCCTTGAGGACTGGATTTGCCCCAGCCCAAAGCTGCCTCTTGTACTCCTAATCTCCTGACCTCCCGCTCCCTTCACTAGGTGTGCCCAATCTGTGCCTCCATGCCGTGGGGGGACCCGGGCTACCGCAGCGCCAACTTCATGGAGCACGTTAACCGCAGGCATCGCTTTTCATACGACACCTTCGTGGTAAGTGGGAAAACGCGTTCGCCGTTGAGCCCTTTGCAGAGCGATGCGTTGCTGACCTTTCTTGGCGCCCGAGAGGTTAAGCCGGACTAGTTGCATTGGCGTGGAGCGCGGGGTCAGGCCCTGGAGCAGGGAAGGGGCAGATCCTCGCAGGGGTCACTGTATTTGGCTTCCTACAAAGGTGAAATTGTTTCCGTGGCGTAAAAATGAAATGTTACCTGCTAATTTTCTGGGGGGGGGCGGGGGTGAGCGCGCTGCGCCGGAAGGGGTTCTGATATTTACGCTTTCATCAACAGGTTATTTGCTGTGTTTGTAAATTGAAAGCACATATCTACTCTAATTCTGTACCCGTTTCACACCAAATCTCTCCCCCCCCCCCTTTCTCCCCCCTCCCTTCTCTCCTCCCCCCCTTCTCTCCCCCCCCCTTCTCTCCTCCCCCCTCTTCCCCCTTCTCCCTCCCAGGATTACAGTGCTGACGAGGACGCGATGATGAATGAGGCGTTATTGCGATCCCTGAGAGATAAATAAACCGTCGCCGTTTCTGCTTCTACTGATTTTGCACCCGACTTGAACTGACCTGCTCCAGACGCGCCCCCCCCCCCCCCTGTACCAAATTCCTTCCCGTAGCCGGCTTAGAACGATGTTGGCAATAGGCTTTCCACAGATTCCTTTTGGTGTTGTTTTGCAGCCCTGAAAATCGGGCGATATAATAAGTCGGTGTTTCCAGGTGATTAGGTTTCTGTAGGTGTGAAATTCCCACATAAATGTCTTTTTCTAAATCTAAAAAGAAAGTCGCACAAGGCAGGATAAGGGTGTTCCCACCCGCCGCCGGCGTTACCGGGCGTTACCGGGGCGAGCTTTCTGCGGGGCGGGGTTATACAGAATGGCGAGACGCTCTTCGTTCACCTCCATCCTGGATGGATCACCGCCCTTCCCCTCTGCGGTCACAGACTGCCACGGGCCCGGTGCTCTCCTTTTGTAGTGAAACCGTAGCCCTGACTCGTACACTCCCTGCTGCCACGGAGATCCACGGGAGTGACCGGCTGTGAACCCATCGTGGCGTTCAGTGAACGTCACCAGGCTTCTCCGCGTGCGGTGTCCTGATATGTTCAGTGGCGGTGTACGTGGCAGTAGGACACGTGATCTGTGTACCTCCTGTACCACAGTTACGGCCACCTCTTGTACATTTACTGTAAAGGAGCAAACCACGTTTCTTTTCTTATTTTTTTTTTACATGATTTGAAACGTGGTCTCCAGAGCTGAACCCCATTAATCTCTGTTGCGGGACCCCCCTGCTTCCCGATATACTTGCCGGGGGCGCCGTTACCGGCAAAGTTTAAAGCTCCCCGCTTCACGTGAGCCAATAGGAAGCTGAACCTTATAATGTCACGGCTTCCTATTGGTCGGCAGGGCGTGGGAGTTTTGAGATGCCACCATTACGTTATCCCTGCTAGCCGTGCTGCTTCCGGCGCCCCCTAAAGGTTCCCAAGTTACTTACCGGTTTGGCTTCCTTTAGGGGAATAAAAATGGCCGCCAAATCTAACTGCGCCTGCAGGCCAATAGGAAGCCGCAACTTCATCTGGGGGAAGATGTCACGGCGTCCTATTGAATGGCAGGAAGGAACCCCGGAAACTAAACCAGCCAGTATTACAAATGGCCGGGATTGCGACTCTCGTTGTGCGCCGGAGGTTTGGGGGTTTTGGGCTTCAGGTTCCATTTTAATGTAACCCATTTGCTGCTAAAGCTCAGGCAGCAAAGGGTTAAAGAGACGACACTCGTCGACTCCAGTCCCCAAAGGGCCACCAACAGGTCAGGTATTGGGGATATTCCTGCTTTAGCACAGGTGGCTCAGT